>NW_026896008.1:0-35000 GCF_033153095.1 Gastrolobium bilobum
GTGTATGTGAGGGAGATTGTGAAACTGCATGGTGTTCCTGAAAGTATCATTAGTGATCGGGACCCTAAATTTACTTCTCGACTTTGGGATGCAGTGCAACAGGCATTCGGTACGCAGCTTAGGCTGAGTACGACTTATCACCCCCAGACTGATGGTCAGACTGAAAGGACTTTTCAGACCCTGGAGGACATGTTGAGGGCTTGTGCCTTAGAACAAGGAAATGCATGGGATAAGTATCTTCCTTTGGTGGAATTTTCCTATAATAATAGTTATCATGCTAGTTTGGGCATGGCTCCCTATGAGGCTTTGTATGGCCGTAGGTGCAGGGCGTCTACTTGTTGGTCAGAAATTGGTGAGAGGCAATTATTTGGGCCTGATATGGTCCAAGAGACTACCGATCAAATTATGATGATTAAGGATCGATTGAAGAAAGCACATAGTCGCCAAAAGAGTTATTATGATGCAAAGCATCGACCCCCTCTAATTTTCAGAAGGGGATCATGTATTTATCCGTTTGTCTCCGACTACGGGTGTTGGGTGTGCTCTAGGAGTGAGGAAGTTGAGTCCTAGGTTCATTGGGCTCTACCAGATTATAAAGAGGGTCGGACCTGTGGCATACCAGCTTGCCTTACCTCCACATCTGTCAAATTTGCATAGTGTTTTTCACATCAGTCAACTTCGAAAATACGTGCCGGATGCATCCCACATTGTACAGCCGTACAATATCAAAGTAAGAAAAGACTTGAAGTTTGTTGTAGGACCGTTGAAGGTTCTAGCACGTGATGAATTCCCATGATCAAGGTACAATGGGAAGGATTGACTCCTGAGGACGCTACTTGGGAGCGGGAGAATGAAATTCTCCAGCGGTATCCTGAGTTTGACGTCAAGTATGTGTGATATTTCGTATTTGATTTTGTGGGCAAAATCCTTAAAAGGTGGGGTGAATATAATGACCCTAAATGGTAAATCTTAATTAGAGATTTAATTTAAGGATTTAAAAGCCATAATTAGATTCAGTTAGTGATTCCGAGTATTTTGACTGTAATCATGACTATGTTATGAACAGTACGTTCTGCCGGAGAATTTACAGTTTTGTAAATTAACCGGTAGAGCTTAAAAGAGCAAAATAATTTTAGAGACATAATTTGATAATTCTGACGACAAATATGAGTTCAGAACGAAAAATTGTATAGTCTGGCACTTTCCGTGAAAATCTCGTGAATAGTGTTTCTACCGGGTATTTTGTACTGCTGTTTAAGCAACCGGTAGAGTCCAGAAATAAATAATTGATGAACTAAGAATAAGAAAGTCCAATATATACCAACCAAGTCAATATAGGCCCAAGAAAATGATAAGTTTATAAGTTTTAAGTTGCATAAGTAAATGAAGTACAATTAGTGATTCACAGTGCATTTCGTCAAAAACGGTGCAAAAACCATACTGTGAATTATAATATTGTTTTGTAAGAAATAAAAATTAATGTAAATGATTTTAGAAAAAAAAATATGTCTGTAACTTTAAGTTAGTTCCGGGTCAATTTAAGTTAAAATACACGATAGAAAAACAACCGGTTAAAAAGCCACATGTGCTTAAAAACCCATAAGTCACTTAAATTCACTATTCCCTCACACTTTCTCTCTCCCTTTCCCCTTCCCCACCCGTGGCAGCCATGGCAAAAGGAAGCTTACGGTTTGTTTTTGTTTTTCTTTGATTTCATGATTAAGCAACCAAATCTTCCACCCATTATACCAATCTCATAGGAAATCATCCAAGGAAGCTATTCCAACCCTCCATTTGAGCTGATTTTGTTTGTGGAGAGAGATATTTGTCATCTCATTTTCGGAGCACTATTCATCCAAGGTGAAAAAAAGGGATTTTTGGTGGAGACTTGTTTGGAGGTTACCTTTTGGAGGTAATGAACCTCTATTTCCATAGTAGTATCTTGATGATTTATGTTATAAAAGTTATGATTATGTTTTAGTGGGAAAGAATTGGGTGTGAAACTTTGATTAGATGATGAATCTTGGTTGTTTTGGATTTAGGAAATGAAAATGAGCATTTGTATGTATATAAAAAAATTAGAGAAAAATCATATACCTTTCTCTCTATGTTTCGGCCTTAATAGGGTCCATTGTGCAAATTTTAGTTGATGTGTTAAGAGGGTTTATTGTGTTGGAGTAAGTATGAAATTAGGAAGAAGGCCTAAAAGGAAAAATCCTATAAATACTTGCCCTTATGCTTCGGCCTTGGGGGCTTTAGAGGAGCTTGTCATGACAAAATTAATTGAGACTTGATGAACATATATATTTATGTATGTGTAGTTGCTAATTAAGGGAAGAAAGAATAATTAAAAAGAAAAGAACCCTTTTGCCTATTGTCCTTGTGGAGTTCGACCTATAGGGTGGCTTAGGAATATATTTTGTTACATTTTATTTTAATAAAATGTGTTGTAATGTATTGTATAAAATTGATGAGTTAAGAAGTGAAATGGCTTGAATAAGGGTTGAAAAATACATTGAGTTCCTAAAGGTAGGTTCACGGCCTTTAGAGAAAATGGCATGAATTATGTTGAAAATTCTCAAGTGAACACTTGATTAAATTGAGGAAATCCTAACGAGTATAAGGTGGTCTAGACTTGTGTATTGACATAGCATTGGCAAAAACATAAAGAAACGAAAAGAAGCGATAAAATGTATGCCTTATGTGAAAGCTAGGCATAATGGCATTTTATTAAATTGTATTTGTGGATTCTTGCTCTAGGTGTACCTAGGGACTTAAAAGGATCAAAATCTCTTGAAGATATAAAAGTAACTTGTGTCACAAGTAAGCAGATTGATAAAGCTTCAAGAGGTAGGCTCTATGTTTAAGGAGTCTTTTCCTACTTGAGTGCTCCATCATAGTTAGTGAACTGTGGTTGGATTGTATGACTGTTTTGATGCTTTGTATGGATGCATTCATATAGAGCTATTTGATAACATGATATATTTTGTTCTGATATGACTTCTGTAAGATGATTTTTGTAATAATCTCTGGCCATTGATTTTATAGTATCCTGATGTCCGCTTTGGGGTCCTCCCTCGGGACTAATGGTGTACGCTTCTGATATGTCTGGTTCCGCTTTGGGGTCCTCCCTCAGGAACACGTGCGTTGATTTCCGCTTGGGGTCCTCCCTTGGGAATGACGGCGCACATCTCTGATATGATATGGATATATGCTCTGTTCTGTTATGATATCTGTTATATGTTGTATTTGTATACTTTGTACCTGACTTTCATGCAGGAGTGAGCCAGGGGTATGGAGAATTCTCGATAAACCTGGAGCTTATTGAGATTTGTAATCTCACCCCTCGTTGGGGATATATTTTCAGGTGCCCAGATCCCCGGTGAGACCTCTCGAGTCACGGACGCTACCCGTGATTGAGGATTTTGGACATATTGGATTTTGAGTAGCTGTAGGCTACTTCTATTTTGGAGTATAGTGCTTTCATTTAGTATTTCAGTATTTTGTGGATCATGATGTTAGATCCTTTATTTTGTATATGGTCTGTATAGGTTTTGTACATGTCTGTCAGTTTAATGCATGTACATTTGAGTATTCAGGCACGTTATATGATGATGTAGTATTCAGATAAGTTTACGTTTTGATGGCATGTTGTTAGATATAGTGGCACAGAGCCATGTTATGCATGCGCCCATGTATGGGTATTTGATTATATTTGGATACCTGGTATTTCTTAATTGATATGTTGTATAAACTGTTTATCAGAAAATGTTTCTGAGTGGTATTGGAAAATCCCCAGTTGTCCGATTTATAGAGGAAACTCTGCCCGATTTTCGTTTACGCCGAGTAAGAATTAAGTTAGAAAAAGAAAAAGTAAGCTCATATTTTCGTAAGTTAAGTCTTCCGTTGTTTCTGTTTATATCATGTGTATGTTAATTGAACCGGCTCGAGACGGGGATGTTACACACCTCCCCAACTTCTTCCTTCTCATGCTATCTCCTAAGCGTATTTCCACGTTAGAATGATGGTGAGATATGCAGTAGGGTAATTTCTTCATCCTCTTTATAGAGGATGATGACATTTTCATCTATACACTTTCATTTTTATCTTTTGCTACTTGAGATTTTTATCTTTTCCGGTTCAAATTTTGGATGAGGTTGAAGTTGCGAAGAAACGTTTTGGGAAGCTGAACACGATAGTGATGAATGCGGTCATGGAGGCTTGTGTTCATTGCAATGTCATCGATTCAGCTCTGAGGATATTCCATGAGATGAAAAACCCCAAGGGTTGTGGTGTGGATACTGTCACATATGCTACGCTCTTGAAGGTATTCAGATGTACTTGGTTTTCGCAATTCCTTTTTTCTTTCCAAATATTCGTTGACTTTTTTGTTATAAGTGTTCTGGTTTTATAAATGATGAAGTAACCGAATGATACTCTGTAACTAAGGTATCTTTGGATGGTGGAGTAGAGTAAGTTTTTCATTTTAAGAAAATATTCTATTATTTGAGAATTTTCTTAAAATGAGGGGAATAAAAGGAGATATTAGCATATAATCTCCAATTATCTTTATTTTATTTTGTTTTGTTTATAATCATTATATGACTTCCATTCCAAAAATGAAAAAGTAACCCTTAATATCCTTTTTTTCTGAACCTTTGTCTCCAAACGTACCCCTATAGTCTTACAAATAGTCTCGTTCTCTATCTAACAATTCTGTTATATGGAATTGTTATCATTTAAAAATTCCACATTGGTGTTTGGAGTTGTTTAATAATTCTATGTTGTTGTTTGTGTTTTTCATCCTTTGCTCTTTGGAGTTAGTGTACACTGTAGACCCCTTTACATCTCTGGCTTAATAGTTCTGTACTGTGATGTTGTCTGTGAATTGGTTTGTTGTTTTTATTGGCTGCTAATGCTAAATCTTTATTACGGACTTGTGGATTTTTGTAATGTATCAATTTGGTTGTACGTTTGCTTGCTAGAATTGGGAATTTCGAATGGGTAGTTTAGTAAAGGTGATGAAAGGAATAGAGAAAATTTTCTTCATTATTTATATGTAATTTATACTTTTAGAGGAAAGTGCACGGCAACTTGATATTTTTGGTATTTCGATAGAGTTAATTTTTATAAATTGATGTGCTGAACTGATATTAGGAGGGGTTTCATGAATCCTTAATCAAACTAATTGGAAGTCTAAAAAAATCTTGTTTTTTAAAAACTGTTTGAAACTAATCTGTTTTAGTCTACTTAAATGAAATATTTTGATCAGTTGTGTTTTTCCCCTTGGGACTGTGATTAAAAAAATTTGTTTCATATCTCATTTTTTTTCTTTTTCAGAAAGCTGCATATTGGTTCCCAATCATATGGATTATTCTGGAAACAAAAAAAAAATTGTTTGCTGAGGTTGAAGTTTCCCCATTCATACGTGTGCTTCCCACTTGGGTTTGACAAGTAATAAGATTCACTTGTGCTCAGTTACTCATTTTCTGCCTACATCTAGAAAATTGTTTTCACATGCATTCTTGATTTATTGTCATGGTACCTAGTACTTAAGTTTATCTTCTTCCTGGCATTCCTAACTATTGCAATGCCATGTGTGGATCTTTGCTATCATGTATAACTGCATATTTTTTGAAATTTTTGGATTGTTGATTCATTGCAGATTGACAGAATAATGAAATTCCACATAACCTCACAGTTTATAATATAGAGATTTTTTAATTTTTTTAATTTGTTTGGTATTTCCACTGAAAGGCAGAGGTAAGACCTAATTCTCAATGATAATGACCCTGTTCACTGCCATACTTGTATTTCCAATATCCACATCAATTGATTTTTCTTCATCAATTGGTTAGTTCTCCAAACATGATATAATTTTCATGTTTGGTATAGGATACTGTTGAATCATAATTGATATAGGAATATTTCCAGGGGAACATTTATAGAGTTCCATATTGGGATGCAAATGTGGCCAGACCTTATTGATAAGTCAAAACGTGGAGGCTTAAACCTGATCCAAACTTATGTGTTTTGGAATGTTCATGAGCCTGAGAAAGGCAAGGTATGTATTAATTCTGGAACCAGAGATCGACCTACTGCATGCAATTGAAAACTCTGACTAATGTCACAGCCTGTGACTTGGTTTGTTTCATTATGCAGTTCCAATTCGACGGCAGGTATGATTTGGTGAAGTTCATTAAGCTCTGTCATGAGAAAGGAATGTATGTGACCCTCAGGGTTGGACCTTTCATCCAAGCTGAATGGAATCATGGGTATGCTATAGATTAACTTATTTCTCATATGCATGTTCTCAATTACGTTTATAAAGAAACAACATACAACAGATTTTGCATAATAACATGGTACATCAATATTTTTTTGAGATTGTCTCATAACCTTATATTACATGAAAGAAAAAATGTATTCCCCTTACCTTTTAGTATTGTTTATTCTCTCTCTCTCTCTCTCATGATAATGTGCTTCCTACAATGTTAATATATCATTGGACTTCCATATTGGCTAAGAGAGGTCCCTGACATCATATTCCGTTCAAACAATGAACCCTTCAAGGTAATCAACCTGTTTTATTCTGTATATATAACTCGCTGGCTTCTAGTTTCTGGAAAAAGAGGCCATAATTTAAGATACTGATATTGTTTCCTATTTGCAGAGGCACATGAAAGAATACTTATCAACTATTATAGACAAGATGAAAGAAGAGAAACTCTTTGCTTCCCAAGGAGGCCCCATCATCTTGGCACAGGTTCTGATTTTCCACATGATCCTTCTCCCAAAGTCTATTTAGTTTCTTCTAGAGTGCTCAATCTTATAAATATACTCCTCACACTCTATTAATGTGCTGCACATTGAGATAGTGGTAAGTTCATGAAATTATTCAGGCACAATTTTCCTTCCAAGTGAGATAGTGCATATTACCTCTGACCTGACCATTCTTACTTCATTTGGAAGATTAATGCATGCAATGGAAGGCACTGTGGTGATACCTTCACAGGACCAAACAAACCATATAAGCCTTCCATTTGGACTGAAAACTGGACTGCTCAGTAAGTATACCCCTTTGGCCTTGCTTACCGTTAGTGAACAATAAATATGTCAGACTACATTTTGTTACACTTAAAATAAGACAACATAACCAACTATCATTATTTCTTGTGATAAGAAGCTTGTTGTCCTTAACCAAATATGTCAGACTTTTGAGTCCTACAAATGAAGAAAATAGAAGGACACTCGAATCTAAGACATGGTTTCATGTTTTTGCTTACACCAAGCACTAAGAATATTTGTTGGTAATTTGCAACTACAGGTACAGAGTATTTGGAGATCCACCATCACAAAGATCTGCAGAAGACATTGCCTTCTTAGTTGCCCGTTTCTTCTCTAAGCATGGTTCTTTGGTCAACTACTATACGGTATAATCTCCTCATATGCAATTTCTGGTTCTGAAATTGATTTATTATCTATTTTTGGTACTTCATTTTAGTTTTCTATTTAATGTTATAGTAATTGGAATTGGGCATTTTGAATGCAGTGAGAATCTAAGAGACAAATAGAAAGAGTACCATCGAGGACCTTTATATTTTTTGATGGTTTGGTTCTTATCTATCTTCTAATTCTAGGCAAATTTATGCTTTATGCTTTTAAAATATCACAAGGAAGATTATAAACCACTGATATTCACCTTTCTGCAGGGTTCAACTCTTTATTCTTGTACAGGAGATTATACCGGTGTCATACATCATTGGATGCATTTTATGCAGATAATGGGAATGTGGAAAGGAGAAAAGACATCTCATTGAAGGACTTTATAAAAAGAGTATGATGCGAAGAAACCGATACAAAGATAAAAGAATTTTTAATAGTAACCTACATAAAAAAAAATTACAACGTGGGGGTTCTGTTCCAGGGTTCTAACCGGTACAAAGATTAACATGATTTGGCTTGTTCTAACACTTAATTATCCTTCACAGATATAGCATCCTTGTTGGTTTCCTTTTCACATCGCTGAAAGGTCTTATTTTTCCTTTTTATAAATGTAATTTCATTCTAAATAATAAGTTTGTTTTAACCTTTATTCTGCACTAAATGCGTTTGTTATCTAGAAAGGTCTCCTCCATGCTATAAATCAATTTCAAGAAGCAAAGGCCTATAGACCAGCTTCTAGGATTTTTGTTTCTTTTCCTGTCTATAAACTGCAAATATGTTGTTCCATGTACTAGTTGTCTCATGCTCATTTTTCTGTCTTTGTAGGATGTCCCTCCAGCAATTCTTAGATTCTTATGGGAGCACTGGTCAGAATGGGCAGATAGCAATATTGATGAAAAATTGTACTTGCAAGTACAATTTTCAAATAAGAAACGTTTCTATAACGGAAGTTTGTATAGTTACCCCTTTTTTATTTTACCAGTTTGTTCTATTCTCAGATCTCATTTCACGAAGAAATTAATTGGATGAGTTTGTATGGACGGAGCTAATTTCAATGTTTAATTCTTTCCAGAAGTTATAGATTTTTCATCTGTAAAGCCATTTAAAATGGGCTAGTGTCGAGGTTATGAATTCTAACCTCAATGTTACATTAATATGGTATAGGAAATAAAAATTTTCTAATCGCAATTCCTGAGTAGGGTAAAGGGACACAAATTCAAAATCAAATTAGTTGGACTCGTTAGGATTTCAGATACCTGTTGGTATAAAAAAAACAAAACAAAAAAAATTTTCCCGAATAAGAAGCTAAGGGTGCGTTTGGTATCAAGATTATATTTCAATTCCTGGGAGAGCATGCTATGGAAAATTATAATATGACGTTTGGTAGCAAAAAAGGAACAAGTTTCCTCAATAACTTTTTTTTTTCTTTCGATTTTTGCAGTTGTGTGTAAAGTTCTGTACGACAATCATCCCAGAAAGTCCATGGATTAGATGGAATTAATTTTTGCCCTAGGAAGAAGTAAAAAGAAACAACAATTATCTGGACCAAATTAACCTTGCTTTTTTTGTACGATCTTCATGAATCTACGGTGTTCTTCACTGGTGGGTCTACAAAGTTAAACCTTGCAGGGGATTTGTTACTGGGTTGAAGTTACCAAAACCTGCACCAACTACAAAGAAGTGGAACCCATGAATATGCATAGGGTGGTCCTCTGTTGTTACTATGTTAGTATCCTGGAAAATAATTTGCACATTTGAATCATACTTCAACTTAAAAAGCTTAGTTTCTCGTGAAGGTGTCCATAGCCCCCGAGGCACATTGCCAGTGCAGGAGGTAAACATGTGGTGAAGGTACTAGCGATACCCAGATCTGTTTCTTCTATCCGGTGAATAACGTTCATTATACTTTTTGAATCAAAAGGTAAATGTGGGGTTATTTTGGTAAAATAATTTCACATTCCCACTAATATTTCATAACCAACCAAATACAAACTCATTAAAATTAACTTAATTTTTCTGGGAAAATATGGGTCTACCAAACAACTTTTTAGTAACATTTCAGTAAAATATATTTCCCACTACATTTCAATAATAATTATTTTCTGGATTAAAAAGAAAATTCTCCTGTGCCAAATGTCTCTTGTGCTATCAATTTGTCTTGCGATTTACATTGTGCTATCGATTAGTCTAGTAATAAATTAATACCACTCATTGCAAAATGCAAAACTTTTCAAAGCTTAATATTAGAATATACATACAATGCCATTAAAGATAAAGAACTAAGATCGAATAAAACTAATTGCGTGAGAGAGGGAAACCAATCCCATGTCGTTGGCTAGGGAACAAAACAAATAGAACACTACACACCAAGCCAATCCCAATAGGCACTGCTACCAAAAGTTCCTTAGCCTCCTCTGAAGGCTTTGGAACTAAACAACTCACTACACTTTTATCAAAGAGTGCAATGGCACCAAAAACCAATATGGACGTGAAAGCATGGAAGAAATCAATGAACCTTAGTCTATATTTAGCTGCCTCATCAATTGGAAGCCTAACTGATGCATCCAAAATCCAAAGTCCATTTGATGAAGCCATTCCATATCTAACTTTTCCCCTTTCGTCCCTGAAGCTATCAGTGAATGAGAGAAGAAAGCATGAGATGCTGCAAAAGGTTAAGAGTCCTATGGTCATGGCTTTGCTTGTTTGGGTATGGCATTGGCCTTCGTGTGTGAAAACTGGTGATAGAATCTGGAATATGAGGACTGTCCCAGTAGGAAGAAGCTTTGCCAAATGTGCTGTGCCTTTGAAAGCCTTTCTTATGGTCTTTTGTGTTGGTGTTTTGGGTGTTTTTTGTGGTGTAGGTGCGTTTTCCAAAAGGGGTTGTTGAGTTTCCACAGGAACATCCATGAAAAAAAGAAAGAGGAAAAAACAAAAAAAACTCTGTTTTTTATTCTATCTCGTTTTCAGATTTTTTGTTTCAATTTTTTTTCAGTTTGTTCTTGAAGCATGAATATCCTATATAGCATTTAGTATATATATGTATTAATAAGCAAGAAACTGAAAACCATGTATACGCTAAACAGAAAATGTTGGGTTCGGTTTTGTTTTTGTGTTGAGGTTTTCATAGAGTGGTTCTCCACGGACTATCTTTGGCACTAGAGGTTTGTTACCTTAACGGATTCTTTTAAAATGTATCAGTGCTTCAGTAACTGCTATGGAACTGAATGTTATTGAGTTATTTATGGTAAGAAATAGGTTACATGCTCGGCGATGAGGGGAAAAAAGGTTACATTGTAAGACTTTTTTTTTCTTAGGTACACGGTTATTTTCTTTTATTAGAGGTATTTTTAGATTTTCTTTTATTAGAGGTATTTTTAGATTTCCTTTAATTTGTAGAGTAAATACATTTTTCGGACCTCAGCAAATTTTACAATGCCCGCTTTAGTCCCTAGCAAATAAAAAGGCTATTTATGGTCCCTAAGAAATTCAAAATGGACCCATTCTAGTTCTTTTGAGTGACTAATGTGGGTCTTTTTTGAATTTGTGAGGGACCACGATTTCAACTAAATGGATTCCATTTTGAATTTCTTAGGACCACAAATAGCTTTTTTATTTGCTAGGAACTAAAGCGGGCATCGTAAAATTTGTTGAGGACCGAAAATGATATTTGCTCTAATTTGTATAACGAGGATTTTAATGGATATTGGATATAGTACGAAAACGGTTAGTTAGTTGTACTTAGTTGTTCTTTATCTATGTAGCACCGATACCAACACGGGACACGTGACACGATACGACACGACACTCCGACACGTTAATTCTAAAAAATATTAAGTTTCGACACGTTAGGACACGTTTTGATATTAAATAATATTTTTAATTTATGTAGTGTATATTATATTTAATATTCAATAATTTAACAAAAAAAATCTAAAATTATAATATTCATAAATTTTGCAAAAAAGCATAAGATATTCCAAATATTTATATTAAACTCAATAAAATAGTAATCGTAATCCAACGAATATAATAGTTGGAACTAAAAACTCAACGCAACGCAACCTTTAAATCTTTTTTTGAATTTCTATAACGCGTGTTGGAGTGTCGGGGAGTGTCGGAGTGTCCGAGAGTGTCGGACACGACACGTCAGGATTTTTGAAGTGTCGGTGCTTCATAGTTCTTTATATCCTTTGGGCAGCTTTTTCTCCCCTCAAATCCTATTCCTTTTTGGCTAAATATTATTGGGAAAACATTTTCTACTTTTAAAGGAGAAAATTTTTCTCATGTTAGTGACTCATAATATAAGTGGAGCCCACAAAATAGTGGAGAGAAAAAAATTTCAAGATGAGACTCACTTATACTATGAGTCACTAACATGAGAAAAAATTTCTCCTTTAAAAGGAGAAAATGTTTTTCCATTATTATTATTATTATTTTATTTGCAAAAATCTTAACTGTTGATTGACGGAAATCAACGGTTAAAATATTGGTTATAAGAGGTTGTAAACGAAAATAGATTGTAAGTATAACATTCCCCTAAGTCTTATGGTGATGAGAGAATCAAAGTTTGAAGCACATTGATAACCCACGTCTTGGCTATAAGCCTATTATTTGTGTGCAGTGATTGGGAGATTAGCTATAAGCCAACCAAGATATCTATCTCTAAGATATCTCTGAGCCCTTTCAAAACAGCATAGTTCTACTGTTTTCTAAGACCAAACAACATCTAAATAAAAAAGAATAAAATAGACCAAGGATAGAGAAAAAAATTAAGGGGGTGTATTGGATTAAGATTTTAAAAGACTTTTTTGAGATAAAAAATTCTACAGATTTTAAATGACATTTTAGAATTGGAGAAACTTTACAGAATTTTTTAAAAGACTTTTTTTACAATCAAGATTTAATAGGATTGAATTTTAAAGGATTTTAATAGAATTCATATGATTTGAAAGGACAATATAGATTTATAAGATTTTAAAAAACCATATGGATTTTTAACAAACATTCAAAATTACAAGAGTCAATACAAAATGAAAAGGTTATACGTACAACATATTCTTGTTTACAACATTTTACAACCATATCTTAACCGTTGATTTCTGTCAATCAACGGTTATCATTCATTGCAAATTAAATATTAATTAATAAGTTTGATTTGCGAAAATAATAACCATTGATTGATGAAAATCAACGGTTAAGATATGGTTGTAAAAGGTTGTAGACAAATATAGGTTGTAAGTATAATTTTTCCCATAAAAAAATAACAAAGAAATACAATGAAATTAATAAAAAAAATAAAAAATAAATAAATATTTCTCAATCAATAAAACATAATGGGGAAGGATATACTTACCACAAAAAAAGCTTACAACTTTTACAACTAACTTAATCACCATTGATTTCCGTCAATCTAACGGTTATAATTTATTGGAAATTATTGGGTCGTATTTATTAATTCCCAATAAATTATAACCGTTAGATTGAAGGAAATCAATAGTGATTAGGTTGGTTGTAAAGGTGGTAAATTTTTTTGGTGGTAAGTATATCCTGCCCCAAACATTAATATAATTTTTAACAAACATTCAAAATTACTAAACAACAACTTTTCACATATCTAATGGGTTGAAAATCATCTTCTTTATTTGGTATCAATTATCAAAGCTATGCATATATGATTAAAAAATCCAATTTTTTTAATTATAAAAATAATTCTAAATTTGCATATAAAACCTAAAGTTCATGATAAAATTCCGTTTGAAATTTTTTGCAATTGATCTTGAAAACCTTCGGGTTTTTGGAATTTTCTAACCATATATGATAGGGGAAAGATCCACTTACCACCAAAAAAGTTTATAACTTTTACAACCAATTTAATCACCGTTGATTTCCATCAATCTAACGGTTATAATTTATTGAAAATTAATAAATGTGACACAATAAATGCTATTAATTTTCAATAAATTATAACCGTTAGATTGATGGAAATCAACGGTGATTAAATTGTTGTAAGAGTTGTAAACTTTTTTGGTGGTAAGTGGATTCATTCCCTATATGATATGCATATTTTCATTGAATATTAAGAAAATTTTGAATTTGAAATTTTTGGTTTAATTACATAAAAGTTTAGAAAATTTCTCAAATTTTTTTCAATCGATACATTGAAACCTTAAATTGCTTTGGGGCTTTTGAGAATCAAGCTTTTAGTTATCTATTGACACAAAAATTGTTTGAAATTGTTTCCTACAGTGAAAGAATTTCGTTCATCAATGTATTGTTAGGAAATATAGGGTTCATATTATGAAAGTTTCAATCTTTCTTTAAATTGATATTGTTTCATTGATGTAAAACGAAAATACTACGAAAGTTCCCCTGTTATTTTTTTACTGTTTTATATTATTTTTAATACAAAAAGCACATTTTTGTGCCAAGAAAAATCGCGACCCATAGCTTGAAAAATCACTTTTTAAACTTCCAAAATTTCTCAAAAATGGCTCAAAAATATGTTATTTTTGAGATAGATTATATTAAAATCTCGTTGGTTTATTGTTTCTGGGTTATTTTGTGATAAAAATCGCTCAAAAATATGTTTTTTTTTTAATTTTGACGAAGCTCCCATGGCGGAACCCAATTTCGAGCAATCAACCTATCAAAGGAAGAAGAAAACACTGCAATAGAAGAATCTCAAGAAATCCTAGGGGTTGGGGTGAGATTGTGAGAGAGGCATCTTATTTATATTTTTCACTATAAAGTCTCGTGAAATCCACACCAATAGGAAATCCATTAAAATCGTCGGATTTTTGAATACCGCGAGATTGTGATTCCATTATTTAAAATTCTGATTGAATATCAACGGATTCTAAAATGATCCTTTAAAATTCTAATCGAATACCACGTGACTTTTTTTCAATCCATTAAAATCCAAATTGAATACCAACGGATTTTTTTGTCCAAAAACAATCCATTAAAATCCTTTGAAATCTCAATCAAATACACTCCCCTAAATATATTTTATTCTATTTCTTTTTTTTTATCTTAATTTTTTTCTTGTATTTTTTTGTTTTCAATATTTTTTTTCATTCAGACTATTTTTTTTAATTTATGTCTTTTCTGTCATGGTTGTGATTTTAATATATTTGATCTTATTTTTTCTTCTATTTTTTTTTGTTCTTATTCTATTTTTTATACATTTATTTTTTATTTAGACACATAACACATTTGATTTATTGTTTTGCTATTCTTTTATTTTAGTCTTTTATTAACTGTTGTACGTTTCCATAACGTTTGATGTTATTTTTTTTTCTTTACCATTTTTTTTTCTTATTCTGAGAAGGGCAGAATAAGTATATTTAATTAATTTTCTAACAGTGTTAAGGAGGGATGTGGATAAAAAAAATCACAAGGGATTAGGTGATTAAAAAAAGTACAAGGGTGTAAGTGATTCAATGCAATACCACAATATTTTTTTTGAACTTTTCTCTTTATTATATATGACCCCAATAAATTTATGGGTTCGCTTTTTCTGCAGTTACTGCAGATAAGTTATCTGCAGTAAGCTCAATACGACGTCGTTTTGGGGCGAAAATCATGGTGTTTTTGTAATATTAATTTATTTCAGGATTATTATCGTCTTTATAATTATAATTTTTTAATATTTCAATCCCAAAATGACGTCGTTTTGAGAGTAAATGCAGATAACTTATCTGCAGTAACTGCAAAAATATTTTTTTTGTAAATCTAGTAATGATTTCGGTATTATGTTTTAGGGCAATACTTTTCTTATTTCACAGGAGCTGCTAACACATGAAACAGGTGGGGCCAGCATGTTTTATGTTTTAAGCCTATAAATTAAAATGTTGTAGACTTGTAATAAATCATGCCCAATTTCAAATTTGAAATATGATTCAACCTGTGACTCACCAGTTGAATCAGTGTTCCAGTGATTCAGTGTCCTAACCTAGTTGATAGCTGAGTCGAGTTTTATAACACTATAATAAGAGCTTTTGTAAAAACATGTTTAGCTAAATGTTTTTTTATAAAGAGAAAATAAGCTAAAAATAAGATCTTCCAAACATGGACTAACTCAGTTAGTTCTTTAAGGTATTGTGAATATTTTATTTTGACCACTCTACTAGTAAAAGGCAACTTAAATTCTCATATGTATTTGCAATTAAAAAAAAAAAATTGGCTAACTCATATCGTGACTCTTAATTGCATAAAATACAACTGACTTCCTATTCTACAATTAATTGCTATAGAAATCTAATATGTTAAAAAGGTGAGAGAAGAATAGAGTAATTGGAATAGATGAAACAATTAAATTAGTTTTATATATATATATATATATATATATATATATATATATATATATATATATATATATATTTGAAAAAGTATTTCTCCAGTCACCGGAGATAAAGTTATATCCAGTGAGCTCAAAAGACGTCGTTTTGGGTTATAAGATTAAAAAATTATAATGATAAAAACTAATATAACCCTGTAATATATTTAATTACAAAAATACCTTGATTTCCGCCCCAAAACAATGTCGTTTTGGGCTCACCGGAGATAACTTATCTCCATTGACTAGAGAAATCATTTACCCATATACATATGGGTTTACCTTTCTGCAGTTGCTGTACGTGCAACAATCAAATAATTGTTGGGGCTTAGCCCCTCTTTATTTAAAAAAAAAAAAAAAAAAACAATCAAATAATTGCCACATATATACTTGAAAACATTAAATATGGAGAATCATAACCATACAAAGGATGAAAGCATTAAATGTGGAGAATCATAACCATACACATGTTGTTGTTGTACGTAAAGCGGCTGCAGAAATGATTTTACCATATATATATATATGTATATATATATATAAGTCAATCCATAAATTAAAGATACAAATAAATAACGGTAAAATAAAAAATATTATTATTATTAATAAATTAAAATAATAAACAACATAAAATAAAATAAAACTTTAAAAATAACAATATTATAAAAGGGAAAGAACGTCTAATTTAATGAGAGTTTATGAGGTAGTTTGACCATTCCGAGTGCTTGAATGATATTTTTACTCGTTTGGTATGCGTCCAAAAAAAAAATTCCGGTTGGGGCGTTTAGTTTCACAGACCGGCAAGGAGGCGAGAGATGCTACGACGGAGGAGGAAGATCTTCTCCATCGAAGCACAAAAAAACCTAAAGGCCCTGCTATGGAAGATCAACTTATGGATGATCACATGGCAGAGGAGGATATCCAGGTGAATGTGACTAGCAACGGGGGGAAAAAGAAGGAGGAGTCAGGTGATTCATCTAACAGGAAGTTGGTGTCATATAAAGATTCTCTTCTTGGTTTTAATGGAGGACCCCATGTTGCTGATAGCGATGAGGAAGATTGGGTAGAAAAACTACGTAAGGAAGAGGACGAAGAAGAAGGGGATGAGGTCTTTGTTACGGTTGATGGTGAGGAGGATCCTCTTTGCCCAACATACTCTTTTCCAAAAGCCTTGCATTTAGAAGGTTGCAGACCTTGGAGACAGGCAGTGATTGTGAAACTTCTGGGGAAGAAAGTTGTAGTTAGATTCTTACTCAATCGTTTACTGAGAATGTGGAATATCTCAAGCACATATGAGTTCATTGATCTGGAGTATGACTACTTTTTGTTCCAATTTTCCAATAAGAATGATTACTCTCATGTTTTGGAGGATGGTCCTTGGATCATAGCTGATCATTATGTGGTAGTTCAACGGTGGCGTCCATTTTTTAATCCTTATGATGATGAGATCAGAAAGCTGGCAGTTTGGATTCGTATTCCAGGACTTCCTATTGATTTCTATACCTCTCATCATTTGTGGAATATAGGTAGTATTTTTGGTCGCACATTGAAGATTGATAGGAACTCTCTCAGGAAACGTGATTCTGGTGAAGGTGATATTACAGAGAGAGCAAAGTTTGCTAGAATTTGTGTCGAAGTTGATCTTAGGAAAGGCTTTTTGTCCAAATTTCGGATTGCTGATCGTATCTTCCACGTTGGATATGAGGGTCTCCACTTAGTTTGTTTTGCTTGTGGAAAGTATGGGCATAGAAGAGATCAGTGTTCCCATAGTAATCTTCAACAAGATATTACGGCTTATTCTCCTGAAGTTTCTGACTCGGTGGTGCATAAGCAGCCGGAAAAAGATTTTGTTCCGGCGAAGGAGGAACCGTTTGGGAATTGGATGCTGGTGCAGCGTAACCGTCGATCAAGGAGCATAGCACAATCAAAGGAGGAATCAAGGAGCATAGCACAACCAAAGGAGGAATCATTACCATCGGGTAGGAGACAAGTTGGCATTGTTAATAATGCAGCGTTACGTAATAAGGCAGTTTCCAATTCTGATCGTAATCACAGACAGGTCATTCAATCAGGTTCAAGATTTCAAGATATTGCTGATTTGGCTCAAAAGGATAATAATATCTTAATTATTTTCTATTCTCCAGTGATTGATTCAATCAGCATTGAATCTGGTCTGACACGAATTAATCATGGGGAATTAATTGCTCATAATGAAGAACCGTTGGTGAAAAAGGATATTCAAATGGAAACAGTTTCTCTATCTGCTAACCTATCTGCGGGCAAGTCGAGAAAAGAGGTTCAAAGTCAAGCAGTAAAATTCAAAGAGAACCAAAAGAAGAAAGCAACTGTATCATCTGCTAAAGTTCATCAGCTGGTCCAGAATGCTAATATTAGCAAAGGCAGATTAAATGCTTCAAAAGGTGCAGAATCTCAAAAGAATAATTTTAAACTTGATTCTCAGAAGAATATGTCGGAGGATTTCCAAGATAGACAAATTGTCTTGCACCCTTCTTTATCTAAATTCCAGAGGAAGACGTCTCATGTGGTTAATGATCAGCAAAAGACTCTTCCTTCTTCTAGTGGCTTGGATAATAGGGGTAAACATGGAAGACCACAAGATGTAGTCTTCTCTTTTGGTCCATACAAGTCTCCTGGGAAGGATGGGCTTAATGCTCTTTTCTTTCAATCTCAGTGGGATAAGGTGGGTGAGTCAGTTATCTCTTTTGTGAAAGGTGTGTTCCTTCATCCGGATAATATCAAAGAGGTTAACCAAACTTTGATTTGTCTGATTCCTAAGATTGATGTGCCTGAATTACTTAAAGATTTCAGACCTATTAGTCTTTGTAATGTTATTTACAAGGCTGTAACTAACATTGTGGCTAATAGGCTGAAATCTCATATCGCTCACTTGGTTATGCCTAATCAATGTGGTTTTATTAAGGGTAGACAAGGAGCGGATAATATCATTATAGCTCAAGAAATCATCCATTCCATGAATAAAAAGAGAGGAGGTAAGGGTTGGATGACTGTCAAAGTTGATTTAGAAAAGGCTTACGACAAGATTTCTTGGGAGTTTCTGAAAGACACGCTTGTGGATGTTGGTTTGCCTGAGAATATTATTTCTCTGATCATGTGTTGTGTCTCGTCGTGTATAATGAATTTGTTATGGAATGGATCAACTACGACAGAATTTTCTCCTAATCAAGATCTTCGTCAGGGAGATCCTTTGTCTCCTTATCTTTTCATCCTTTGCATGGAAAGACTTGCTCATTTGATTAATGTAGCAGTTCAGGAGGACGTTTGGAAGCCTATCAGATTGAATAGAAGGGGACCACTACTTTCCCATCTATTTTTTGCAGATGATCTTATGCTCTTTACATAAGCCACAGAAGGGCAAGCTGTTATTATTAATAAAATTCTTGATTGTTTTTGCAGGTGCTCTGGTGAGAAGGTTAGTAAGGAAAAAACAAAAGTCTTCTTCTCCAGAAACGTTAATCATACCCGAGTGCAGAATCTAAGCCAGTTGATGGGCTACTCTCCTACAAATGACTTGGGTAAATACTTGGGTATTCCTCTTCGTCATAGCCGTGTTACAAAGAGTACGTTTGGCTATATCTTAAATCGGATGCAAGCTCGTTTAAATGCCTGGAATCAACGTACCCTTTCATTGGCAGGAAGATCAACTTTGGCTAGGTCAGTTCTTACTGCAATTCCTCAATATCCTATGCAAACTTGTATTATTCCTAGTGGTATGTGTGATCGTATTGAGAGTGTAACTAGGAATTTCATTTGGGGATCAACTTTTGAAAGAAAGAAAGCTCACCTGGTTTCTTGGGAGACGGTCTGTTTGCCGAAGAATGTAGGGGGCTTGGTTTTCGTAAAATTAAAGAGAATAATATGGCTTTTATCATGAAGCTAGGTCACCGTATCATGACTGATCGTAATTCATTATGGGTTCAGGTCCTTCGTAGCAAGTATAAGGTGGAGGAGAGGCTCATTCCAAGTATCTTGGCTTCAGCAAATGATTCTGGTTTATGGAAGGCTATTGTTAAGTATTGGCCTCAAACTCTAGAGAATTCTCGTATCATTTTAGGGGATGGGGTTCATACGTCTTTTTGGATGGATTCGTGGGTGCCAGGATGTCCTCAACTTGTTTCTCTGGCCGTTCAACCTATTCCTCCTATTATGACTCATTGGTCTACATCTCAATTTGTAACTTGTTATGGTAATTAGGACTGGCCTTTATTCCAGCACCTTCTTCCTACTTCAGTATTAGACAAGATTCGTAGTGTGCTCCCTCCTACAGTGTATCCTTCTCCGGACCGTGTTATTTGGGCAGGTAGCCAAGATGGGGTTTTTTTCAGTGAAATCAGCTTATAACTATCTCATGGGTACCTCGTATTATCATCAGGATAGGATTTGGAAGGTAATTTGGGCTTGGCCTGGTCCTGAACGTATTAGACAATTCTTATGGCTTCTCTACAGAGGTTCTATTTTAACTAATGTTCGTAGAGTGCATCGTCACATGGCTACAGATGCAACGTGTCTGAGATGTCATTATAATCTTGAGGATAGTTTACATGCCATTAGAGATTGTCCTGGTGCCAGGGAATTATGGGAGCATTGGGTTCCTTCTGATAACCGTAGTGACTTTTTCTCCATGGATCTTCACCTATGGATTCAGACAAATCTAGGATTAAAAGGTCCGTTTCAAACTGATCGAACTTGGCCTTTGTATTTTGGGGTGATAGCTTGGTGTTTGTGGGGGGAAAGAAATAAGGTGATCTTTGATCAAACTAGCACCTCAAAGTATGGTCTCATTAGGCGCATTACCTACACTTGTGGTAATATTCAATTGACTAATGAAACTCTTATTAAGATTGGTCATCAGGAGCTTAGAAGAGAGGAACGTCTTATTCACTGGAATTTTCCCTCTGAGGGTTATGTTAAACTTAATGTGGATGGTTCCAGCATAGACAGTGGGCAAAGGACTGCATGTGGTGGAGTCATAAGGGATGCTGCTGGGAACTGGTTAACTGGTTTTACAAAATTCCTTGGGAGTGGTACTTCTACTTCAGCGGAAATTTGGGGGTTCTTGACAGGTATGGATCTGACTTGGCATAAGGGATTTAGGAGAGTCTTTGTGCAGGGTGACTCCAAGGTGGCTTTGGAATTTATAAGAAAAGGGTGTGACGTAAGTCATCCTCTTTCTGCTTTAATCATCCGAGCTCGTAGCATGCTTCAAAGAGACTGGATTATTCAGCTTAGTCATACTTATAAAGAAGGCAATTTTGTTGCTGATTGGCTTGCTACTCATGCACCTCATCAGGATGGACAGCTGATTGTGCTGGATGTCCCTCCAACGGCTTGTTAGGAATTGCTTCGTAATGACTTGAGGGGAGTTAGTCTCCCAAAATTGTGCCCAATATAAAGCTTTTTTGATGTTGCTTTAGTTTTCATTGTATTTCAAAAAAAAAAAAAAAAATACTTTTGCATACTGCTTTTATTTTTTTATTTTTTTTAAATTTTTATAATGAGTTCTAGGACTCTCCTAAGGATCTCGTTAATATTATTTAAATGGTTAAAGATTTTGAATGGCTGAGATCTCTTCAAAAGACGCAATCTGTGAGTTCTATGAGAAATCCGTGTAACTTGAAACAGAAAATGAAAAAAGATATAAAAGTAGTCCTGCCAAACTAAACGCCCTCCATTAGAAAATAAATTTCGAAGCGTAACAAACATATAAAATACACATGCTAATGCGATCAAATAGCTGAGTTTATAAAAGACATGGGAGGATAAGTTCTGCATTTGTAACTATCTTTAGTCTAGTATTAGTATATATCAATGACGAATGGTGATGTACCTCTCGGAATCTTCAATTATCCACAAGATACGACAAGACTAGAAAGACAGTGATGAGGTGGTTGTCTATTATTCATCAACTTCTAATTGGTTGCTAAGTGCCACTCACCACTAGCTTGAACAAATTTTTCAAAGATACAAATATATCTGTTATATTAGTTGATATTCTCTGATTTGGGTACTTTTCTTTTTTAAAGTTTATATTTATACGTCAATAGCTAGGGGTGAAAATGGATCTGACCGGCCTACAGGGGTTTACGACCTAGCTTATATCAGATTAGGCTTGACCTATTACACATAGTCAAATAGAACATGTCCGAACTTTTAAAAAAGCCTATTTAAAAAGTAAGTCATAGACTTTTTTACATGTCGGGTCTATAATCTTACATACCGACATATATCATATTTTTTATTTCAAATTAAATAAAATAATATTATTCATAGTAGTTTCAAATGGTGATAGTTCAATTGGTGCATGTGAGCTGAGTAAGTGGTGGAAGGATCTAGGTTCGGTCCCCCACCAATATTACGTTTGAGCATAAGATCTATATCAATCTCTACAGTATCATCAAAATCAACATTTAGTGATGGAAGAAGAGTTATTGATTCTTATCATTCTAGCTTAAATGAAGATACTATCAAAGCTTTAATATATGGTAGAGATTAGCTACGTAATAAGTATGGGTTAAAGAAAAAACAAAAGATATAAAAAGGTTTTTTGTTTTTAATCTTATTTTTTTCTATTCTTTAATCTTGTTTTTTATTTTTTACATTTACAAATTGTTTGCCAACTTATGTAACCTTGGAACTATATTTGCAGGGGAGAAAAAATGATGAAAAGTTTTTGACTGCTACAAGCATCATGATTTGTTGGATTCATGATTTGTTGGATTTGATAAAATATATGTTATTTAGTTTGGACATCTTGCTTATGAAAGTGACTTAAATGCAGATTGTGATAAGTTGTTGTGATTCATGGTTTTGTTTGAATGTTGAAATTGCAGTTTTTGTTTTAACAATAAAATTTGAGTATTTTGTGAAGTTGATTCATGTTTTGCTTGAAAGTTAAACATTAACAAGCTAATGGGTCGGGTCATACCATTTGTTTTTTATAAATGGGTCAGGTCAGACTAACAATTAAACTCGTACTATACTATTGAACCAGGTTAAATTGAAATTTTTCACATAAACTTTTCGCAATAGAACTTCACTTTGGCCAGCCCACTTTCACCCTTATCAATAGCCCACCGAAAGAAAAGCTACGATAAATCATGAGCAAAAAGTGCCATAGTAGTATGAGATTTGAATTGAGTTTATTTATCACTTTCTTTTGAATAAAGTCAAATTAGGCTTTTCTTTCCACTATTCAAAATAAAAACTAATTTTCTTTCAAAGTTGGATTAAAAACGAAGTATCAAAAAAACTCGAAAGAACAAAATATTCTAAAAAATAACCATTCATTTTATTGCTAATTTAGAAGCTTTAGTCAAATGATAAAATATTTAATTTTGATACATTATTAGTCAAAATTAATTTTACACTTTCGGTTAATGAGTTGTATAGCTTAAATGTTATTAAAATTATTAAATGATGTGGTTAACACATCATTATATGACATTGTAAAAAAAAAAATTACAGTGCATATAAATTAAGAGCCAGTTTGATTTTTTTTTTTTTTGGTTTTTAAGAAAAGGTACTTTTGTATAAGATTATGTTTATTTTTTTATTATAATTAGATAAGATTAATTTGAAAATACAAAAAGTTACTTTTTTTTTTCTTAAAAACTGAAAATCATAATTTTTGATTTTTTTAAAGCTATATGATATAAGCATTTTTTTTAAAAACTTAAACAAGCAGATCCTAAATTTATAATGAAATTTTAATTACTAGTAAAATGAAACAGCAAGGAAAAATTGTACTCTGAAAAAATAGTGAGGAAAATAATAGTAGCTACTAAATTAGTTGCAGTAAGTAACTGAATGATTAAAAATATTAAATCTTAACATTAAGAAGAAGAAGAAAAGAGAAACCTAACAAAAGCAAAAACTATGGAGAACACCTAAAGAAAGGTACAAAGTTTGGATAACTTAAGTTGATGAAAATGAAACCATCAAGGAAGAATACATGTAGCTTTGTACTTGGATACCAAATTGAAGTGCATTAAGGAGTCTTATGCTATTGGTTCGGCGGCATGGACACGTTAGTGTTGTAGGGTAGGCCAAGGCCAGTACTATGAGTCTATTTGGATTTATTTATTTTTTAATTTAGAAGCTATTTATAAGTTAAAACTAAAAAAAAAAAAACTTAAAAAAAAGCTAAAATCTGTTTGGTAATTACAGAAAATTTTTAGCTTAAAAGCACATATTTCAAGAAAATTATCTCTCTTTATCTTTATAACTCTTCATTTAAAAAAAAACACACAATCCAAGAAAAAAAAAATAAGAGCTTAAAAAAAATGCCCTCATAAGAGCTTTTAGCTTTTTTCTTCATTATAAAAAAAGAGCTTTTTCATTATAAGAGTTTTTCTTAAAACCTGTTTGGTCTAACTTATGCTTATAAGTACCTTCTAGCTTAAAAAGATAGAGGATCCAAACAGGTACTATATATTAATAGGGAAAATGTGTATCATTTTAAAGGATGTAAAGTTATGTCATTTTAAGTGAGAGAAAGAGATAGATCATAGGAGAGAGAAAGAGAGTAGACAAAAAAAAATAAAGATATAGGTCATAGGATCATACCTCTTTGTGAGAGTGAAATAACACAAGTTGTGTCATTTAAATTTTTCCATATTAATAACTGCTGATAACATGAAATTTTGTTTCATCTTTAATTTTCATAAAACTTTTGGAAAAAATTAAATACTTCCTATGCTTTGCCTTTGAATCACTTAACTTTTTATGTTTTTTAATCATTTATTTCTCTGTATTTTTTTTTATTCATGTCCTTCTTTAACAGTGTTAAGGTTTCTAACTGATATGACTATTTTACCCTTCTTACAAAAACATACTTCACCTACCTCTCTTTAAAATTGTAACTCATTTATTTCCAAAAAAAAATATAATGGCAACTCATTCACCTAAGCAAAACATATATGGAATTATAAGATGAGACAGGTTATATTTACAAAAAATTTTGTTTACAAACTACACTATGTAAGACCGGTTTTACATTAATCACACAGTGTACGACCAGTCCTACATTAGTGTAATTGCAAAAAAAAATTATAAACGGATCCTGCCCCGTAAGATTGCAGAAAAAGACTCCACATAAGACCATTTAATATAACAACTTCAAGCCAACTGTAAAACATGAAGAAATGTCTTCAACGCCAATTTTGGACTTTTGGTAATTGGATCTGACCTGATGGCAAGAAGTGTGGACCAGATAATTACCTAAAAAAACCAAGGGTTTCCATAGTCCAGAATAAAACCAAGGGTTTCCATAATCTAGAATTGAACATGAAGAAATGCCTTCAACGCCAATTTTGCTCCACTAAAATTCAACCTATATGTAAGTGTATAAATCTTCATATCCATAACCAAATATCCAATTAAAATATCGGTGTAGTCTAAAAATTCTTTCATTTTTTTAACCTGGCAAGATTTTTTTATACAAAAATTTAAATTCTGTAAAAAAGTTTACATTATCTTCTTAGGGAGAGGTTATATTTACTACCTCTTTTTCTTATTACCTCTTATTACCAAATCTTAACTGTTGATTTTTCTCAATCTAACGGTTATAATTTATTGAAAATTAATAATTAATTAATAAATATGACCTAATAAATTACAACCGTCAGATTGACGAAAATCAACAGTTAAAATTTGATAATAAAAAATAGTAAAAAAAAAAGTAGTAACTATAACCTCCCCGTCTTCTTAAATGAATGCCGCATCCAAATACATGCAAAGAAAAAAGGACAAATTTTAATGCACAAGATTTCCCAACTTGCTAAAATAAAAGTGAAAGTGAATTGTACTTGACTTTACTCATACAATTTTATAAAAAAATTATTTCCCCGACTCAAACTCTTCTGGAGCTCGTCCTTAGTCATTTAAAAATTGTGACCTAAATTAAATCTATTCAAGCATATTAACTTATTAAAATTTGGACGATTGCACACCTTATTAGGCAGCGGAAAAAGGCAGGGACCTGGTAGGGTCTAATTACTTCATATAACAGTCATTACTGCCCGGGAAAGCTCATAAACAATCCAACTGCTCCACGTTTAAAAAATTGATTTTTTTAAAAAATCTGTTTTACACCAAACTGCATCTTATTTTATAAATTGATTATTTATCAAATTATAAAAATATTTGATTATTCATAATCAAACTGTTCTACTTTCTCCCTAGCATCTTCCCGGGTAGAATTCTGCCTATATTAGGTTCGTTTTAATATGATACAACCTATGACCATGGTTCCGTTTTTAGTGATCAATCTTGTTGAACAATAAAGTATAGTTTCGGAGGAGGGGGAGGGCTATTACTTTGAACCTGCCTCCTCACCAGCGGTGAGTTACCTATTTCCTAAAGGTATGTGCCTATGTGGAACAGTTGAGTTCATTCAGTGTCCAAAATTGTTAGAATAGGAAGTTTTGAATTTGAAATATTGTTGTAAATGTATTTTTGAAATTACTGTTTGTAACAGAAAGTTTGTTTAGGAATTGTTAGAGGATTTTTAGGCTTTAGATTTATTCTGTTTATGAATTACTTGTGTATAAATACACCTCAATTAAAGAGGAAAAGTATGAATGAATTGAAAGTATTTTAGTATTCAGCAATTTTACATGGTATCAGTTTAGAGTTTACGGTCGAGGCACTTTTTCATTAAACACCCGTTACCACTTATTCCTCTAATTCCTTTAATTCCCACTTATTCCTTTCATTCCTTTAATTCCTTTAATTCCCACTTATTCCACCCGTTACTTTTTCATTAAACACCCTACCCGAATCCAAGCACTTCTTTCCCTGACCTTGCGTCGAATCCCTAATTCCATCTAATGGAAAACGAAAATGCAAACAGCAACCCCACCCCCCATCTTCCCCACCTCACGCCGCTGCCAACGTCCCACCGTCCAACATCATCATCCAGCAAGAAACCTCCTCCTTTCCGGTTACCCTCATCCTTGATGAATCAAACTACCTGCTTTGGTCCCAGCTTATGGAGATGCAAATTGGTGCTCGAACCAAGTCTGGTTATATCACCGGAGCTACGGCGAAGCCCACCGTCACAGATCCTACCTATGACGCCTAGGTGACGGACAACACGAAGGTGAAGAGTTGGCTCATCGAATCGATGAGTCCTCCTCTGATGCAGCGATTTATCCGCCTTGAATCTGCCGCCGCCATCTGGGATGCGGCCCGGCGAACGTTCTATGACGGTTCTGATTAGATCCTCCTCTTCGAACTGTATCAGCGTGCATTCTCCACCAAACAGCTCGGCCGCCCCTTTTCCGCCTACTACAATGACCTTCTGTCCATCTTTCAAGAGATTGACCACCGGTTATCCTCCTCTGCTACCACCGTCGCTGATGTTGTCCAAGACCACTCCTCCATGGCCCGCATGCGCTTGTACATTTTCTTGTGTGGATTAGACTCGGACTTTGCTCAGGTTCGAGGGGAGATACTTCGGAAGGATCCCAAATTGGATCTTGAAGGAGCTTATGCCTTCCTCCGCCGTGAATATCAACAAAGAGTCACCATGAGCCGACCAGCATCTACACCGGAATCCTCCGCTCTAGTCTCCCACGCTCCTCCACCACGACCCCTGCTCCAAAAATTCGCAAGGATCCATCACTCAGCAAATCTTTTCTTTGCAGTCATTGTGGCGATTCTGGACACTCCAAGAGTCGCTGCTACGAACTCATTGGATATCCCGAATTGTGGGATTTCAATAAGAAACCACGAAGGAAAATTCTGAACAAGGCGCTGCCTCCCTCCTCTGCTACAGGGCCTCCTCCTTCAGCAAATGCAGTCTACGAAGGAATTCTAGGTGAGTCTCATGCTCTCTCTACATTATCTGAATTTGATTCATGGATAATTGACACTGGTGCATCCGATCATATGATTCGGGACCCTCATCTCCTCTCTGATTTTTCCTCTCATGGATAATTGCCATTCCATTGTTGGCCAGGGTTCAATCTCTCTTTCCAATCGGTTACACCTTCAATCTGTGTTAGCCGTTCCCTCCCTTGATTTTAATCTACTCTCTGTTAGTCAACTAACCTCTAAGCTTAATTGTTCTGTGATTTTTTTGCAAAATAAATGTATTTTCCAGGACAACCAAACACAGGAGACCCTTGGTTATGGTGTTAGAAAAGGCAAGTTGTACTTCTTGGATGTCTCATCTGGTGGCAGTGACTCCCCTCCTCGTGCATCTACTACTTCGGCTGTGGAGTCTGCAAAAAACCGTATTTGGTTATGGCATAGGCGATTAGGCCACCTTTCTTTTAGCTATCTGAATAAATTATTTCCCCATTTTTTTCTGATGTCAGTATTAGTGATTTTCATTGTTCTGTTTGTGAATTGGCAAAGAGCCATAGGATACCTTTTTATCCAAGTTTGAATAAAAGTATTATTCCCTTTCAAGTGATTCACTCTGATGTATGGGGCCCTGCCAAAGTCCCTTCCTTCTCTAAATCCTTTTATTATGTAACATTCATTGATGAGTGTACTCGTATGTGTTGGGTGAGTCTTCTGAAAAATGAAGGACAAGTTTTTTCTGTGTTTAAAATTTTTTTTCACATGGTTCAAAATCAATTTAAGACCACCATTCAAATTCTTCAATCAGATAATGGAATGGAATATATGTCAGGAGACTTTACTGAATTTTTGTCCTCCCATGGAATCAAACACCTTACCTCTTGCTCCTATACTCCACAGCAAAACGGATTGGCAGAAAGAATGAATCGAACACTTTTGGAAGTAGTTAGAGCTTCCTTGTTTGGGATGAATGTTCCTTCCTTCTATTGGGGAGAGGCTGTAACTTCAGCAGCTTACCTTATTAATAGGACCCCTTCTAGTGTCCTTAATTTTAAAACACCTTACCAAGCCCTTACTTCTCACTTTTCTGTCCCTCACCCCTCTAACCTCGAACCCCGAATCTTTGGATGCACCACCTATGTTCATATCCCAAAAAATCAGCGATCTAAATTGGATTCCTGTGCAAAAAAATGCATTTTTGTTAGCTATTCAGATGTCCAGAAAGGGTATCGCTGCTTTGACCCTCTTTCTCATAAAATATTTGTCACTTTCCGAGAGAATGAGCCTTACTACTCAGGGGGAGTCTCTACTTCTCTTTCTCAGGGGGAGAATTCACCATCAATAATTAACAGAGAAGAAGAAGTCTGGCTTAGTACTCATGTAATACCTCTCCACCTCCAATCCTTCATCAGATGCAGCAGCACCAAATACTCCATCAAATGCAACACAAGATGAAACTGCAGCAGCACCGAATGTTCAAACAGAAGCTACACCACAACATCATCTGCCTTGTTTAACACACATAACCGAGGATCCTTTGGTGGCTGTCCCAGAATTTCAACCTGAAATCCAACCTGTACAAAGCTCAGAGGTAATTCCTATCCTTCCTTCTACTTTAATTCAAACACACACCAGAAAATCCTCTAGGATTAACAAAGGTATTCCAAAAACCTTCTATGAACCTGATCTCAAAGTATAGGCTAAATACCCCCTTAGCAACTACGTATCTACCCAACACTTATCTGAATCGTATGCATTAACTGTTAATCAATTATCTAGTGTGTCAATTCCAAATAGTGTACAGGAAGCATTAGATGATCCCAAATGGAAGGAACCGATGAATGTATAGATGGCAGCACTCCAAAATAACTCAACTTGGGAGTTAACACCTTTACCAAATGGAAAGAAGACAATTGGGTGCAAATGGGTGTTCACTGTAAAATTAAAGGCGGATGGAAGCATAGACCGATACAAAGCAAGACTAGTGGCCAAAGGATATACACAGAAGTATGGAATAGACTACCAACAGACATTTTCTCCGGTAGCTAAGCTTAATACTATAAGGATATTAATTTCTTTAGCAGCTAACAGAGATTGGCCACTGAAACAGTTTGACGTAAAAAATGCGTTCTTAAATGGTGACCTAGAGGAAGAAGCATACATGGATGTACCACCAGGAGTGCAACTAACTCAGAATAATGAAGGTCTTGTCTGCAAACTGAAAAAAGCATTGTACGGACTCAAGCAATCACCAAGGGCATGGTTTGGACGCTTCTCTTTAGCAATGACAGGATTCATATACAAACAGAGTAATTGTGACCATACCCTGTTTTATAAACACAGAAAGGAGAAGATAACTATTTTAATAGTTTATGTAGATGATATAGTGCTAACTGGAGATGACATTGAAGAGATGAAGTCCCTTCAACATCACTTAGCAACAGAGTTTGAAATGAAGGACTTAGGACCCTTGAAGTATTTTCTTGGGATAGAAATTGCAAGGTCTCAAAGAGGCATTTTTTTAAGCCAAAGAAAGTACACCCTTGATCTCCTATCAGAAACTGGAATGCTGGCATGTAAACCAGCTGAGAACCCCATTGAAATAAATCATACTCTTGGCATTTACCCTAATCAAGTGGAAGCCGAAATTGGAAGATATCAAAGGCTAGTGGGAAAACTTATTTATCTTTCACATACTCGGCCAGACATTGCCTATGCAGTTGGGATAGTAAGTAGGTTCATGCATTCCCCTAGTGAAGAGCACATGAAAGTTGTATACCGAATTTTGAGGTACTTAAAGTGAACACCTGGAAAAGGTATTCATTTTTCAAAAAACAGCAAGAAAGGCATTGAAGGGTTTACTGATTCTGATTGGGCTGGAGACAAGACTACTAGACAATCCACCTCAGGCTATTTTACTTTAGTAGAAGGCAACTTAGTCACATGGAGAAGTAAAAAACAAAAGGTTGTGGCAAGATCTTCTGCTGAGGCAGAATTTAGAGGTATGGCATATTGTATTTGTGAACTCTTATGGATTAAAAATATTCTGAATGATTTAGGCATCAAGTATGACATTCCTATGAGTCTGTATTGTGATAATAAAGCGTCTATTGAAATTGCTCATAATCCGGTTCAACATGATAGAACTAAACATGTTGAAGTGGATAGACATTTTATAAAGGAGAAACTGGATCAGAAAATCATCACAACTCCTTTTATCAGATATGAACATCAGCTTGCGGACATATTAACAAAGGCAGTCTCTGGAAAGGTTCTAAAAGAAACAATTGACAAGTTGGGCATGCTTGATATCCATGCACCAACTTGAGGGGGAGTGTTAGAATAGGAAGTTTTGAATTTGAAATATTGTTGTAAATGTATTTTTGAAATTACTATTTGTAACAGAAAGTTTGTTTAGGAATTGTTAGAGGATTTTTAGGCTTTAGATTTATTCTGTTTATGAATTACTTGTGTATAAATACACCTCAATTAAAGAGGAAAAGTATGAATGAATTGAAAGTATTTTAGTATTCAGCAATTTTACAAAAATGAATGGTATTTTCAAACAAAGATGGAAATTTTTGCATGAAACAGAATATTTATTGGAACCTAGAGTGGAATTTAAAGTTTAACTACTTATGACCAAAAAATTAATTAAATGAAAAGGAAGCGACAAGTATATCATGAAGTTGGTCTTTAGTCTTTCTCACTTTAAGGGGAAGTATCTCAACTGCATAAAGATCAGTAGGTGATTAACTTTGAAGTTTTTTGACAACGTGAGGTATGTGAGTTCCACTTGCATTATCTTATTGTACTTGGTTTATGTCACCCAATCATTTCTTTTAGGCAAACTGTTTATTTATGTTGAAGAAAGAGACATGCATTTTATTTGCTGCATTGTACTAAAGAAACTTTCTCTGGATGCAGTCAAGACGATTGCATATATACAGTACACTAAAATTGGATTTATAATTTACTAGAGTTATTTTTTGTGTATCTAAGCTTTTGCAGGTTTATGATCAAGACTGAGCTTTGATATTGTTTTCATGTTTTTTTTATTATAATAGCACAATTCATAACCGGTTTTGAATTTATAAAAAAAATAGCAAAATTCATCAAAAATTAATTTTGAATTTGTTATAAAATTGGTTTTAAAAGAATAACCGGTTTATAGTTTATAACCAATTTTGAATTAAAGCCGATTTTAAATCAAAACCGGTTATGAACCATAAAATGGTTTTGAAACCGGTTTCAAACCAGTTTGCAAAATTAAAAATCGGTTTAAAAAAAAAAACTAGTTTGATTTGAAAATTGAGCTGTTTAAAATTGGTTGGGTTCGATTTTTGACAAAAATCGACTCCATGCACATGCAATAGGCGCACCATAAAACAAAAATATAAGCAGGAAAATCAATAAAATTCATTGTGATATCCAAGGTTATTTAGAAGATAAAAGGAAATTTGTTCCTACCCAAATCTTATATTTCCATATCTGTTTTGCTCGAATGAGACTTGAATGAAAAAAAAACACAGGGAATAAATGATTAAAATAAAAAAGCACGGAGAATTAAGTGATTCAAAGACAAAACACATGGAGTATTTGAACTTTTTCCTAAAACTTTTTAACGCCTTATCAAACTGATGATGACAGGAAATGCTTTGCTTTTATATTTTTACCAGCACACCATATCGAAATAGTTCATATATTAATTTTTCTTTCTCTCCATAATTGAGAATTTTTTTTCAATTCCGAATCTTGTGAAAAACAAAATCTCTACATGATTCAGCATAAGTTCTTGTTATTCATTGTATCTATATAAGTTGCACTATTAGTTATCGTTCATTGCATCTCTCATTTTAACTATTGTTCGAGTGGTATACAAGATGAAAATTTGGATAGTAATTAAACACATATTTTTTCACAGATATAGTCAATCTTCTTCGTGATTCCATCTTTGCTGATTTCTTATACTCTTGGTCGTCTATAGTTATAGTAGATGCTGCAACGCATCGTGGAAGGGTCAACTCCATAAATATTAATTTTCAGCGTACTGTTTGGGTATCAACAACGATCAACGAGTCAAAGAGAAGAACGCAACAAACTTTTTGAAACTAACAGGCAATATTAATTATCCTTCAATATCTATCATGCATTGGAAACAAAACAGTGTAATTTAATTAACCATTGCCACCCTATTTAATATTCTTTGTCCCTAGTTCAGGACTGTCTTCAAACTTCAACAGTAATCACGACTGTCTTCAAACTTCAACAGTATTATTCACTATCACCAGCACTTGCTACTAAATTCCAAATGAATTAATCTTGGTGTATCCTTTTATAAAATATGAGATAAAGCAAAAAAGATAAAATAAATCTTTTTCATTCAAATATAACTGGTTATTTTAATTTTTCAAAACATTTTTACTAAATTTTTGGGACTAATTTATTAATCAAATAATTAAATTTAAGTGATTATCAAATACATAAAATTTAAATATTTTTGCAATTACATATTTAATTATCCGATTTTTGAAGGTTGAAAAAATCACAAAAGGATACACAAATATTATATAGCCCGACAAATCGGGTTAAAATAAAGGGTTTTAATTTTCTAAACAGTGTCTTTAAATACTGGTAAGAATCTCAAAATGACGAAAATAACTTTTCAATATGTGGGTGGGTATAAACAATGCAACAAATAAATTTTTATTAACAATTGTAAAATGTCTTGACACTGAAGTATGGTAACCTCCCATATTTATAATTTTTTTGGTAAATTGTTTTTTTAACTAAAAACTATTTTTAAGTTAAAATTAAAAAAGTTTTAAAAATAAAGCTAAAAATTATTTGCTGATTATATAAACCTCTTCTTAGGGTTTTAAATGAAGGAAATGAAACGATTTGTCATTAGAATAAATCAATAGGGTAAATGATAAAATTTATAAATATAAGTTTAGAATAAAAATAAAACTATAAAATAAATATGAAGATTCTAAAAACCTGACATACATCTCAAAAAAAGGTCCTTTTGAGAGATTTTAACTTTTTTATTCACTATAAGAAAAATTCTTTTTATAATAAGAGATTTAATAAAATTATATTTGGTTAAACTTCTATTTAAGAAAAAAAACTAAAAATAAGACACGTCAAACATGTACTAATTGTACCTGAAGCTTATTTAGTTATCAGTAAGATGAAATAATAGATAATTATTTCGTCAATAACATTCTCTCTTGTTTTAGATTTTCAACCACCAAAACCAATCATGTTATTCCCAAATCAAGTGAATTGTTTCTCCATTTTCACCCTCATAGCAAATTGAGCTTAAATGCAATTGTTAGTTCTAATTTAACTTATAATGTATAAATTAATTTTAATATAAATGATTTAGGAATAATTTTTATATTAAATAAATTTGAAAAGTATGTAATATATTTATCATTAAATGATAATACTTGCAACACTAATCTTTAATTAAAATTGAAGAATGTTTAGAATTGGTGAACGATGTTTTCATTGCTAAGCTAGTGTGGGAGTATCACCACTATCACGTGGATCCAAAGCAATTATTGGCGCAAGTTCTCTTAGCCAAGTATGGGGCTGGTAGAGGTCGTGTGGATCCTTTCATGATGAGGAAAAGTGATTCTAACTTACGGAAGCATTAGGTCGTTTGTTTAAGCTTTTAGAAAAAGTAACTTTTATCATTTTTTTATTTTAAAAGTATTTTTTACAAAAGTTAAATCTATTTATATTTTTATAAAAATATTTAGATTTTGAAAAAAATATTTGGCTTTTGACTTCTACTTTTTTTAGAAATTAAAAATTTTAGCTTATGAAAAAGTAAGTTTTTGGCTTTTTTTGTGACTTCTCATTTTTTTAAAAGCAGACATCCAAACGAACTAAAAACGAGAAGTGTTTTTTTTCTTGAAAAAAATCAACTTTTGAAGAAGAAAAAGCTCATCCAAACGGGTCCATATGTGTAGTTTGTGGAAGGAACTAGAGAGGAGACATCGCAGGATCTTTGGACGTCGATCTTCTTTAACGCCTATCATTAAAAGAGAGACTCTTATCCGAAATTTTGCTATAGAAATAGATGAGGTTGTCAGTGGCCGTCGTTCTCAAAGAACACCAGTGGTGATAGATATTTCTTGGCGATTTTTCATGAATGATTTTGTCAAGGTTAATTGTGATGGTGCTACGTGTGGCAACTCAAGGAAAGCTTCTTTTGTAGGGGTTATTCGTGATGTTCAAGGAAGATGGCTTGCAGGCTTTGCATTTAGACTTGGTGTTTGTAATTCTTTCAAAGCTGAATTATGGGGTGTTCTTCAGGGTTTGAAACTTGCTTGGAATTATGAATATAGGCAGGTCA
>NW_026896008.1:37500-191416 GCF_033153095.1 Gastrolobium bilobum
GAAACTGAACTTATAATATTCATCAATTTTGCAAAGAAACATAAGATATCTCAAATATTTATATTAAACTCAATAAAATGGTAATCGTAATCCAACGAATCTAATAGTTGGAACTAAAAACTCAACGCAACACAACTTTTGAAATTTTTTTTGAATTTCTATAATGCATATTGGAGTGTCGGAGAGTGTTGGAGTGTTGGAGAGTGTCGGGAAGTGTCAGGCACGACACGTCAAGGTTTTTGAAGTGTCGGTGCTTCATAGGCTGTAGATAGCCTTATCTAAAGTAGTTGTAGAAATATTTTTTCCATATATATATATATATATATATATATATGATTAATAGACCTATAACTAATTTATTTGGTCCTAACATAATAAGAAAATGTATCTTTTTTTCTCCAACAAAGTAATGTTCTATTATTTAAGAAACCAAAATTCATAAAAAAATAAACTCTTTAAAAAAATATCATCATGACTGATGACACGCTAGATAAAATGGTGGGGAACAGAATAAAAGTTTGGTCCTAACATAATAAGAAAATGTATCTTTTTTTCTCCAACAAAGTAATGTTCTATTATTTAAGAAACCAAAATTCATAAAAAATAAACTCTTTAAAAAAATATCATCATGACTGATGACACGCTTGATAAAATGGTGGGGAACAGAATAAAAGGTTGCTTGACATTTCCCTTCTAATTGGCCACATAAATGTTATTGATGTGGATATCATAATTGTATGTTTGAAAAGTCAAAAAAGCAAGGCATTGTGGTTAAATAACTTAAGTTAAATAGTTGCTTTCTGGAATGTGACAGGAATAGAACAAGCTCGAAAGCTGTCTTTCTACATCCGTAGTCTCCAATCTTTCTTCAATCCTGTTTTGAAGAATGAGGAATCAATCCTTTATTATTGTCAGCAACTCAGTTTCTCTATCAAATTGGCCATACAATAGACTATATAATTTTTCAGTTATTACTATTGCGGTTTGATTTCATGTGCTGCCGGATATTCCAAATTCACAATCAATCATTTTTGGTGCCATGAAATAAAAGTTCCTGTCCTTTTAGATTATACATTTATATGTAATTGGATAAAAATGAATGTTTCATCGTCCTTGTATTTACTTTTATGTCTGAGGTCCAAAGTTTACATGCACTAACAAATCTAACAACGCATCTCGCGCTCTTGGTGAATAAACTTAAAAAACTCCAGATATATTCCTTTCTAACGCAAATAATTGAGTTTTCATCTACACTTCTATATTTATAGTCTATGAAGCACCGACACTTCAAAATCTCTAACATTTCGTGTCCGACACTTTCTAAATTCCGACACTCCGACACTCCAATACTCGTTGCAAAGACTCAAAAAAAGTTCAAAGGTTACATTGCGTTGCATTTTGAGTTTCAACTATTAGATTCGTTGGATTATGATTACTATTTTATTTGAGTTTAATATAAACATTTGGGATATCTTATGTTTATTTGCAAAATTGATAGGTATTATAAGTTTAGCTTTATTTTTTGTTAAATTATTGAATATTAAATATAATATACACTACATAAATTAAAATATTATATAATATCAAAACATGTCCTAACGTGTCGAAATTTAACATTTTTTATAGTTAACGTGTCAGAGTGTCGTTTCGTGTCGTATTCCGTGTGCCGTGTCGGTGTCAGTGCAATATAGTTTATGGTCGTCGTATCTTAACTCCTCGTCATATCTTGACTCCTGTTCCAGTCAAGTATGCATAACTGCATTATTGAATGCTATTCATTACTTCACACTAAGGGTGTTAATGTCTGATCGAGTTTTGATTTTAAAAGACTAAATTTGTATTTAAATATGTGAGTCTGACTTAGCTTATTACCTTTTACGAATATAATTATTAGCCTATGACCTGACTTATTTACAAAAAATAAAAGTCTGATATTCAAACAGAATATACAATCAACAACTCTAATAATTTTACAAAAATTCATAAATTTAATGTATATCCAAAGAGCATAATATAAAACAAAATTATACAAAAATCTATTTAACTAATAAAATGAGATGAAATGGGTTGAAGAGAAAGAAAACTATTAGTAATATAAAAAAATATAAAATTGTTATGGATCCGTATAATGGGCTCATTAAGTAGCAGGCCCAACAAGGGGCAATCCAAGATATGGATTGATGCTAATAAAGGATAGATATCCATTAAGGATACTAATCCTAATACGACAGCATAGCTATCAGGCCTGGACCCTCACCAGAGGAACCAAAGGCCCATCCACACTACCTACAGGTAACCTCTATAAATACAAAGGTAAACCCTAAAGGTACGTACGCCCTCTCTCTTACTGTTATGCTGTCACTGTGCGCACACACACACCCTATTGGCCAACGCTGTTATAGTATTTTGTGCACGGTGATCTACTTGACTCAAGGGTATCTCCTTCATAGATACCTTGGAGAGGGCACTAGATCCGATATCAATATACTAGCCTATTGGGCAAGACATCTCTGTCTCAAGGAAAGAACATTGGCGCCGTCTATGGGGAATTCATCTCTGAATTTAAAGTTCTCACCAATCTGATAAGGGATGGCAATCCAGACGAGGAGCAGTAGTCAACAGCCACCCCCAAACCAGAATCAACCGTTGGATCCAGTCCTGGAGGAGGTAAACCAGCCTCAGAACCAGATCGGAGACAACGTGGATTACGATCACGTCCAGGTCGAGGACGACGTCTCAGACACCGCATCTACTCCAGCGCGTCGAGGTAGAGGGGTGGAGGCGAACGTGGCTCCAATCAGAAACAACCCTTCCCAGCATCCAGGAGATCCTGCTGCGCGTATTGCCCAATCGGCTGATCCGGATACTCGGTTGGCCAATAATGCATTCGCCGCAATCATGGAACGAATTGCAGAACTGTAGAGCCGCAATAACTTGCAACGGAAGCAGGATTTCAGGGCTATACGGGAGGAGAATAACAGGGGGATGCAAGACCTGGAGCAGCGCTTAACACGGCTGGCTGGACCAGCAACAGCCGACGTGGAAGGCCATCCTGCCAATGGCCGAGAAGGAGCTTGGAACGTAATTCAGCCAAACTGGGTTCCTCAAGCAGAAAATCATGAAAGACCCAACCCCGTGAATGATGTGAACCAGAACCACGGAAACCAGACTGCTAATGGCCAAAATGCTCAAAACCATCAGTTGCAAGCTGACGGTCAGGAGGACCGAGTTAGAACTCATCCTGCGCAGAATGCTCAAGATATCCGAGGTCGGGTAGAACTCGGCGGGTATAGGAGGAAGTACAACAGGGGCAGTACAACAATAGCCCCTTTACTGGTGAAATACTAAACGTTGTCTTCCCGGAGGATTTTGATTCGGCACGTCTGCCAAAGTATGACGGGAGACAGGATCCACAGGTGCATATAGATGCTTTCGACACGGATATGTACATTCGAGGAATTGATGAACCTCTCATATCCCGAATATTTGCTATAACCCTAACTGGGATAGCACAGGCATCGTTTTCAACCCTTCCTGCTAATTCCATCGGATCCTTCGAGGAATTCGGACATAAGTTCCTCTTGAACTTTGCAACAAGTAAGAAGCATCCGAAGTCTGAGTTTTCTCTCGAAAAGATACGACAGCAACCCGGATAAACCCTCCAGAAATACCTTAACTGGTTCAAGGACGCTGCATTGCAGGTCTCAGGGTTGCAAGAGAATGTCCACGTACACCTCATTGTGGCGGGTCTGGATGGTGCATCCAGGCTTGCCAAGTTGGTTTATAAGGACCCAGTGAGGACGCTGGAGGAATTCAGAACTCGTTCGAAGAAATATCTCGAACTAGAGCAAATGGAGATTGCAAATGCGCAATCTGATAAGGGCAAAAGGATAAGCCCAAGAAGGAGGAGCCCAGCCCCAAAGGAAAAAGAACGAATTGACAGTAAGAAGAAAGATCTTCGCCCAAGAATCCCAGAAATGAGGGATCGGGTTGGGAGATATGATAAATACACACCTCTTAATGCTTCGCGTTCTCAAATCTGGAGAGAAGTAGCCATGACGGATATGAAGAAGGTGGACAGACCCCGACCCATATTTGACAGAGGAGGTTTGGATAAGTCCAAATATTGTGCTTTCCATGATGGACCGGGACATACAACTGACCAATGCTAGGATCTCCGAGATGCTGTGGAGAAATTTGTAAGAGATGGACGGTTGCGTCAATACGTGATCAAAACCCAAGGGTCCAAAATCAACAAAAGAAAGGCGGGAAATAGAAGGAGAAGTAGAAGCTCGGTTCCTGAAAAGAAGAACAAGGATGAACGAGATCGCAAAGGTGATCCCAACTTTCACGAGTTCCCAGAAGCAAAATTTGATTGCAATGTAATCAGTGGAGCCCTTGGAGGAGGTGGAGACACCATAAGTGCAAGACAAAAGTACTTGAAGGAGGTCCTTTCAATTCGGGACCGCCCCAGATTCAAAGAGGATCCAAGCAAGCTAGATCCCCCTTTGCTTTATTTTACAAAGGAGGACATGCATGGCATGTTACCCGGGCATGTTGACGGACTTGTTATAGCTGGTACTCTGGTAAACTGTCGGGTTAAGAAAATTTTTGTTGATGTAGGGAGTAGTGCCGACATCATCCTATGGGACGCTTTCAAAAAGACGAACCTTGATGAGGAGGACCTCAAACCTTGCAAAACTACTTTGATAGCCTTTAATGGGGAACATACGCCCCCTAAAGGCTATGTAGATCTCAGGTTGACCTTGCGAACCAAAGAAGCGTTCAAATCAGAACGGGTAAGGTTTATAGTGGCCGATTTCCCATCAGAATATAATATAATTCTTGGCAGGCCAACTATACACCAGTGGGACATGTTGGTTTCCACGAAGCACCAAAAGATAAAGATGCTAAGCAGTAAAGGCAAAATAATTACTGTTTGTGGAGATCAAAAAGAGTCCAGGGGATGCTACTTCGACACTATCAAGGAAAATGAGGATGGGTATGCAGGTCCATCTCGAGTTCATGCAGGGGACAAGCAAGGAAAGAACATAATCCAGCACCATCCCAACAAGCCCGTCAATGTGGTGGAACTCGACATGAGAGAAGAAGTAGTGCCAAGGCCAAAACCCGACGGCGTGCTAGTAAACCTGGCACTCGGGCAAGACCCCGGCCAGTTTACCCAGATTGGTAAGGCCATAAACCCCCAAACTAAGCAAATATTGGCCGACTTTCTTCAAAGCAACACATATGTATTTGCATGGAAGTCGTCAGAGATCCATGGCATCGACCCCGCCTTTTGCTGTCACAAATTGGCAGCTTATCCAGGATCCACGCCAGTTTCCCAGAAGAAAAGGAAAATAGGACCAGAAAGAAAGCAAGTTCTACAAGAGCACGTCAAAGAGCTCTTGGGTGTCGGGTTTATTCGTGAGATACAGTATACAACGTGGCTTGCCAATGTGGTGATGGTGAAAAAGCCAAATGGGAAATGGAGAATCTGTACTTATTACACAGGCTTAAACAAGGCCTGCCCAAAGGATGTTTATCCTATGCCTAACATAGACCAGCTGGTAGATAACTCAGTTGGATTTCGTCTGTTGTCCTTTATGGATGCTCATTCGGGATACAACCAGATCTCAATGTACTCGGTGGATCAAGAAAAAAGGGCCTTCGTTGCTGAAAGGGCCAACTATTGCTACAATATGATGCCATTTGGACTCAAAAATTCAGGGTCAACCTATCAGCGGATGATGAATAAAGTCTTCGAAGATCAGCTGGGCAAAAACATAGAAGTATACATTGATGATATGATTGTAAAGTCATTTGATATGATGAATCATGTCCAGGATCTCGAACAAACATTTCAAAAGCTCAGGAAGTACCGCATCCGCCTCAACCCGGTAAAGTGTGCGTTTAGGGTTGCAGCAGGGAAATTTTTGGGATTCATGCCAACCAATAGAGGAATAGAAGTGAACCCTGACAAATGCAAGGCAGTACTTGATATGAAAGCACCCCAAAGAAAAAAGGAAGTCCAACAGCTAACCGGTCGATTAGCTGTGTTAACCCGGTTTCTTTCGAAGTCTCCTGAAAATGCCCTCCCGTTCTTTAAACTTTTAAAGAAGGAAGCAACTGACGGATGGAACCCGGCGTGTGAAGCCGCGTTTGAGAAAGTCAAGAAATGTTTAGCAACTCCACCAATCCTCTCGAAGCCAAACCCAGGAGATGTTCTGATCATGTATCTGGAAGTAGGGGAGGAAGCGATAAGTGTTGTACTGATCAAGGAAACTAACGAGGGCCAAGAGCCGATTTACTTTGTCAGTAGAGCTTTACAAGGCACAAAAATCAGATATCAAAAGCTAGAGAAAGTGGCTTTTGCTTTGCTGGTCACGGCCAGGAGATTGCGGCCATACTTTCAAGGTCATCAAATAGTCGTCAGGACTAATCAGCCTATCCGGCAGGTGTTGCACAAGCCGGACCTGGCAGGAAAAATGACTAACTGGGAAATTGAGCTCAGCGAATACGACATAGCTTATCAAAGCCGAAAAGCAATCAAGTCACAAGCTCTGGCCAATTTCATAATGGAATTAACGCTGGTAAATTCAGAAAACGAGGAATCTGGCAGTGCATGGAAGGTCTACGTAGATGGATCCTCCAACAATAAAGGAAGTGGGGCTGGGATCATATTAGAAACCCCAAAAGGAGTAACAATTGAACATTCTCTAAACTTAGGATTCCCAACCTCAAATAATCAAGCTGAATATGAAGCTCTGATAGCTGGATTGATGCATGCTAAAGAGCACGGAGCTAGGAAAGTGCAGGTCTTCAGTGACTCGCAGTTGGTAACTTCGCAGATAGAAGGAAAGTACCAAGCTAAAGGTCTTTTGCTAATGAAGTACCTGAGTCGGGTTCAAGAAATCATGGCCGACTTCGATGAGGTGCGAGTTACTCACATCCCACGAGGGGAGAATAGCCGAGCTGACATCTTGTCAAAGTTAGCCAGCACCAAGAATCCGGGTAACCACAGAACTGTGGTTCAGCAAAGCATAGCAAGTCCGAGTTGCGTGATGGTGATAACCTTGGAAAATGACTGGAGGAAACCTCTAGTAGATTACCTGGAGAAAGGAATACTGCCAGAAGACCACCTGGAAGCCAAGAAGCTGGTCGGAGATGCGACACAATATGCAGTCGTGAATGACCAACTATTTAGAAAAGGTTTGCACAACCCTATGCTAAAATGCTTGAACTCGGACGGAGCAGAGTATGTGCTCGCTGAGATCCATGAAGGAATAAACGGCCATCACATGGGAGGCAAAGCCTTGGCCAGAAAGGCACTAAGAGCTGGTTATTACTGGCCAACAATGGGGGCAGACTCCAAAGAACACGTCAAGAAATGTGATAGCTACCAGAAGCATGCCAAGCTGATTCTTTCACCACCTGAAGAGTTGAAATGCATCTCGGCTCCATGGCCCTTCTTCAAATGGGGAATGGACCTACTAGGACCTTTCAAAGCTGCTGGAGGGCAACTTCATGCAGCTTGCAATTTGATATCAATAAATGAGGAATTTTTCTTTTCTAAGATCTATCCTTGTCTACTTTTGATGCATCAATACAAAATCTGGGATACAAATACAATTTGTCGTAATGACTCTGATCAAGTCAAACTGTCCTTATTTTGGTCATGATACCAAAAAAGGAAAGATGGCATAATTGTTTTTACCTTAAATAAATTGAGTATGAAATTCAAATTCAATTAAATGGCCAAGTCAAAGAGACAAGGTCCATTATGTATACAAGCTTACCAGAACGAGTAAGTTAAACAAACATGCATTATCGAATTGACATAAAATGGAATCCGTCTAATGCACTGACCTCGGCCAGGTCATGAATTAAAAACTCGTATGATGCACGGGTTTATAAAACTAAATTGGGATGCAGAGTTCACCCAATGAATGTTGTCAAATAATGAAAACTCGGTATATCACTCGTCAAGTGCGAGGGTAAAATATATCCATATAAATCGGATTTGAATCTAAGCAACTTAGGAGCTCCTAAGGCCTAGGGCAAATCCGGGCATGGAGAGGAACGCTATCCGGGTCACGCATATGCCACAAATGGTTAAGTCATACACTTCGACAAAACATAAAGGAGTGGGCTAATAAAAAAAGCAAAGGTAATGCTGCACTGACATGCCCAGTTCCGAAAACTCGACAACCTAGATAAATGCATCTATGGTGAATTCGGAATTAAGAAAGGCAAAGAATAAACCATAAAACAAGATATTCATGAAGTAATAAATGTATGGAAAGCAAAATTAAAACCAGAGTAAAACCGGCAATATTCAAGCGGAATCAAAAAGGGGCCCAAAGGACCCCAGCAAGTTACATAATTCAACAGGCATTCCGGCCCTTCATGATATCTCTATGGTAGGAGGATCCTCTGAAGCTGGGGCCTCCTTGCCGGATTGATTAACCACCTTGACCTCCTTCTCCGGCTTGTCAACTGCCTCCTCGCCATCGTCGAAGCCAACACCCTTCTCGGTTTGGACGTTTGACACATGGGAAGGAGAATCGACAGCAGGAGTGATGATTTGGCCATTGCTAACATAGGCGCGAGCATTCAAACCGACCAGATTTAAGGGGACTTTCGGATTGAGTATTTGGAGTTGATTCAAGGCATTATAGAAGGACCCAGTGACTGATTTCTCCAGTTCACTTTGGCAAAACTGAGCGGACCTTGTCTTCCAATCTTTCATAACTTCTCCGAAAGCCATGCATTTTTTCAATTTCTGCCGCCTTTTCATCTAGGCATTTTCCATGGTCGGCGGTAATCTGGGTCAGCTTGGTGGTAGTATCGTCATGATCCTTTTTCATAGCAGACAAATCCTCCTTCACCTTCAGCAGCTCCGCGTATGTCTTGGCTTTTTCCTCCCGAGATGCAGCAGCCTCACTTAACGTGCGCAGGTATTTCTGCTTCAGAATAAGCAAAGGCCTGGCCAACCCAGCCATCTTCAAACAGCACAGCTCCAAATCTTCCACCTCCCTTACTTGGGCCGGGGTGAGAAGAGATGAGTTGTAGAAGACCTCGGGGGCGCATACCGCATCCCGGAGAGTATTATTGATTTTGCCCTGCCATACCATATGCTTAACAAATTCAGGCACTGGAGGAGGAGGGGCTTTCATAATTTGATGGGTGCCGGTTGAAGCACGGATGTCGAAAGTCTTGGATTTTTCTTTTACAGTAGCCGCGGTGGAGGCATCAGCGGATGAAACCTTGGCTTTACTAGGACCGCCTTGAGAGGAGTCAGGTGCCTTCCTCTTCTTGGCAGACCCGGTGGAACCGGTCTTGGCCTGGTTCAAAGTGGCCAACCAGCTGGGAGGATCATTTTGTTGGTTATCCATCAGAGGTACTACAAGCGAAACAACAAGAAGTTAGTATTAAAGCAACACAGCCAATATGCAAATGCCAGGTTGCAAGAAATAATTTATACTCAATTCAGCGTCAAGCTCCTCTTTGGAATTGAATAAAAGGGATGCGACACTAGCATGCTTATGCGATAGCAGAAACGTGCCAATGACGATGGCACTATCAATATCAGATGAGCCCAACTCGGTACCTTGAAAACGGTAACTACATGGGGGAAGTTAATAATGGTCAGAAGACCAATGCAAAGGGAATTTACCCTCACCATCCTCGGCATGAGAAGTGTCAACAAACCAGACACTCTTGCCAGAATGGGCAGAAACTTTAAAGAATTTATCTTTAAAATTTTTAAAGGAATCAGTATAAACCTGAAAAAGTTTACGGTAAGGGATACCTCAAAGGGTAACCCACCCATTTCGGTTCGCTGGTTCACGACCAGTCCGAGGAGTTAGTACTTGAAAAAAGAAGAAGAATACACAGACAGAAGCTGGAATAGAAAGGTATGAGCAGAAACGCTCAAAGGCTTTGGAAAAACCCCATCCACTGGGATGAAGCTGTGTGGGAGCTATTTGAAGGTGGTTCAGAAGATTAATTTGAAAATCCGTCAAAGGGAAATGGACGCCGAGTTGAGTCACAACATCTCAAAAAAAGAAAAAGGAATGCGGTTGTCCTGGCCTCCCACTGGAGCAGACGGGTTCGTCTTTTCTAGGGGGGATTTTATCAAAATTCACTAAGTCCCCCACTGAGAGGGCGGCAACGTCATCCAAAGCCATCTCGGATACAGTACTTAAAACTTCATGTGTTACCCAAGGAAACTAGGTTATTAAAGAAGATGAGGGAGATGGAGAACATGACTCAGTAGAACTTGACTCTCCTACTACATCTGATGGAGGAGATGCCATAATACCTAGAAACAAAGAAAGGGAGGAATCAGGAAAGAATCATAGTACCTGAATCACAAACGCTATCAGAGGAATCACTAGATGCTGATGATGATGACAAATCAGCAATTGTAATAGGATCATCTACTCCTCCTACTGGGCGAATAGGTTTATCTCCATGTCGGCAAGTCGCCAACGTGGACTCGGCTAAAGAGTCACAACCTCAGTCAACAAGCTTGCCACTCAAATAAATGCAGGAGTAACGTGGGCCATTTCCCGGGATAAGAGAATACGATGAACCTCTACTGGACATCCCGAACACGCTCCGAGACTTGCCACCACGGCAAGCTCGTAGCATAGCTTCCTGCTCTTCTTCTTCGGTCCTAGGGATTTCCCAAAGCCAGAAACGAACACCAGGAGAAACGTTTTTCAAAAAACAGACAGAGAACTAAAGAAGGAGAATTTTTCCCTGGTTCGGTCAAGAAACAGAAAAAGGCTAAGTATCAAATACAAAGGGAGGGTAAGCAAGAGGACATGGCACTAATTGTAAGAACCTGCACCGTTAACTAAGGTATTTAATTAATTAATTATGCAAAAATAGGAAATGATTCCATAATTGACCCTAATAATTATTTATGAGGCTTAATAATCATAATAAGTGATTAAGAATGCTGAAAGTCGCTTTTCGGAAGAAAAGTGCAGATACCGGTCCTGCTAGTCGGTATAAATGCGTGCCGAAAAAGTATCCCGGAAAATTAAAGTAAGTTCATGATAATTACTAGAATAATATGTAGGACTTGTAAAACGAGTTTCAAGTCCAAATAATGAGAACTGGTGCTAGAAACCGGTACTGGCTTTGAAAAGCGCGTACCGAAAAGGTGCTCAGAAAATTATAAGAAAAATATGATAAATCTTAGAAAATTATGTACTTTCATAATTCAAAGTTTGGGATTAAAATGCTAAGCGTAGCAATTAAAGTTAATATTGTGAGTTAATGCTTGTGTGACCTATATATACTCTTATTATGGGCACAAAACGCTAGACTCCTTTCTTCCTTCGTGAGGGAACTGATCAGTTTGTGAGGGAGCACTGTTCCATTGCTTTCTTCTCTAGTTCTTGACCAAAACTCAACCTTGAACCCATTTTCTTGGTTGTTTCATCATCCAAAACACTTGGTGTGAGTAAGAGGCATCATTGTGGGTGAGCGAGGGTGTTCTTCAGTGGTACTCCAGCTGCTGTGTGTGAGGTTTTGAGGCTGACTTTGGTTAGTTTGTTTGTGAGAGCTTGGAGTTGGTACTTGAGCTTCAAGGTGTCATCTTTGGGGAGAAAGAACCAAACTTGTTGGTCCATTTTCGTGTCCTTGGGTGTGCTGGACTGTGGGAGCTTCTAGTGAGCTCCAAGAGCATCTCCCTTTGCTGTTTTTGAGCTGAGGTATAATCACCAACCTTTAACTTGAGTTTTAAGGCTTAAAAATGGTACCTTGATGCATCTAATGACTAAAAGATGATAACTTGTTGTTGGGTAATGTTGAACACGCCTAGAAATGCATGATTAGGTGTTAAAATCGGTAAAAATGGAACCTTTAAAGGATATCTTCACGAAAATGCAGAAACTGCATTCTGTCGTGAAATATCCAGATATTTGTCGAACAGATATCCGGATATTGGATATCCGGATATGTGGTTTTGGGATATCCGGATATGTGAATTTGTATATCCGGATATTGATATGGATAGTGAGATATCCGGATATTGCATATCCGCATATGGTCCCGAGGAATATCCGGATATTCTGGGATTTCGCAGAACAGTAGTTGTGTTGTGTGTACAGTAGGCTATTGGGGGTTTGTGGACCCTAGTTTGATGAAGTTGAACTTCTGTATTTAATGGGCTAAGCTAGAATCATGGAATTAAGGGCTTGTAGCTTTGTTAGAAGCTTTAAGACTTGAAAACGTAATGAAAAAGCGTTGTCCTTAATTTGTATGCATGTGGTACATGTTTATTGATTTATATGTGGTCCATATCAGATTGTGATCTGCTGTGATTGGACTTTGAGCTTGTGGCATTGGATAGCTAGCTTAGAGGTAAGCTTTTGTGTCCTCGGTTTAGCCATGTTGTGGTTCCACCATGTCCCATGGGGGATATGGTATATGCATGCTGTGTTACATGCTTTTGATGTATTGGAAATGCTGTTGAACTATTGTATGTTAGTGCCATGTTGATATGCATGGAGGTGTTCCACCTATACGGTAAGCCTGAGTATGTAGAACATACAAGAGGGTGAGACTGTGAGTGAGGTGCAAACGGTGTTCCTTGTACTGCATGTAAGGAATAGACGTATTCCTACATTTCTATGGCCAGTAGATAGTCATTACACACATGCCATAGATATCAGTTGCACTACATAGTTTTGGAACAGATAATGATATAAATGCTTTTTGAACTTATATTGCACATGTAAGTAAGCTTGGGGTGGAAGATCCTTGAGGACCCCTTGTCTTACTGAGATTTCTAGTTTAGAGATCTCACCCCACGTTTGGGGAATGCTTATTTCAGGGTCAGGTAATGTTGAGACCTCAGGCGGCAGGGGGCCGGAGCTGAGTTAGATTGCTGTTATATTATGCTGCCTTGATTGGATGCTGGATTTGCATGCTGCTTTTAAGCTTATAGCTTCAGTTTATGTTTTGGAGTTTTATGTTGAGACTTTTTGTTTACTATATTTATTTGGTGAGCATGGGGATTGTCCATGACACATGGTATTATTATGTCTTAAGTCTTTTGGAGTTGTATTAATGTATCAGGATATTGTCCGGATTACTTGATGTAATGCCGTGATTTAGATACACACTTTATCTATATATTGAGGTATTTCAGTAGATGTCTTATTGCAATTTTACATACAGGCGATATTTTATAAAATTGATTAAGTAATCAAGTTGGTAATTGATAATGACGTCATAATTGAAAAGAAAAAGAATATTCCGCATTTTTAATTAAGCACCGCTTAATACGATGTAATGTTAATATTCCGAGTATACACGGGGTGTTACATTTTATGGTATCAGAGCAACGGTTCAAGGGAAAAGCCTGTATGTATTGCAATGATTAGGATGTTTGGTTGTGTCTGTTTTGTGTGTTTGCTTCGTCGAGTATTATTATGATAATGCATATGTGACCACATTGCGTGGGCCTGATCAACTCATAATTTGTGTAATTTGTGCAGAATCATGGTAAGACCCGGGAGAAACCGCGAGACTTCGGAGAATCGGCCCGATCCTGTCCTGGCTGCATTAGCTGAGATGCAGGCGGCCCGACTAGCCGACCAGGAGGCCATGAGAATGGCAAACCAGGCCATGCTGGACGCCGTCAGAGAGGCGAACAGGAAGGCCACTGAGGACGTGTTGGAGGCCAACCGTCTGGCGAACATGACGATGTTTAGAGTCATGTTGGAGGAGATGAGGAATGGCCCTGATGTTGGTCCTGCTCCACCGCCACCACCACCACCTCCACCCAGTCTGCAGGATGACTCTCAGAGTCAGATGGGAGATGGCAGTCATCTTACGGGGGCCATGCAGACCGTCCCTGTTTTTGTTGAGGATCGTGATGAAATCGATCGCCGGCTGAATGCTTTCCGTAAGCATAAGCCACCTGCATTTGATGGATCCTTTGATCCTATTGCTGCGGCACGTTGGCCTCAGGCGTTGGACAAGATTTTTCGGGTCATGCAGTGCACAGATCCGCAGAAGTTGATGTTCGCTACTTACATGCTGGAGGACGATGCCCATGAGTGATGGACAAACCTTGCTCATGTCTACGAGATGCAGGGTCATGTGATGACTTGGCCTATGTTTGAGGACTTCTTCTTGGGTCAGTACTTTCCATATGACGCTCAGGAGAGGCAGCAGGGAGAGTTTGACAGATTGGTTCAGGGCTCGTTGTCTGTGGACGAGTACCTGGCCAAGTTCAACCAGTTGGTGAAGTTTGCACACTTCAGGATGACGAGGCCTACTCCTACATTTCTGTCTGCTAAGTTCCGCAGGGGACTTAGTGAGGATATTGCTGGTTACCTAGCTGGTTCTGCTTCTAGAGATTTTGGGACACTGGTTCAGCAGTGTCGTGATATTGAAGATTACTACAGCTTGAGTAAGGCCAAGAAGGCCAAGGTTGCTCAGGCGACGAAGGTTGTAGCTGGTAGTTCCACTTCTTGGCGAGATAGGAAGTTTGGGAACAAGGGCAAGGGTAAACAGTTGGCAGCTCGGCAGGCGCCGAGTCAGTTCAAGAGACTTCTGTTCAGGGGAGTGCAGTGAGACCTCCTGCTCTCAGGTGTTCAGGATGCGGGAAGACTCATTTTGGGCCGTGCTCTACCGGCCAGTTGATTTGCTTTCAGTGTGGCAAGGAGGGCCACTTCTCCAGAGACTGTCCATCGGCGACGGCAAGGGCTACTGTAGTGCAGGCAGTGCCACTTCAGATGGTTCCCCTTCCACCTACTTCGGCACCGGTAGTGCCACCATCTTCTGGGATAGTTTATACTCTGGATCGTCAGCATTCGGATCGAGCTCCGAACCTTGTCAGAGGTACTGTTACGATTGTTTCATCAGCTGTTGATGTGTTGTTTGACTCTGGGGCTACGCACTCTTTTGTTGCTATCCCGATTGCTATGGGCTTGAGTTGCCCAGTGATGTGCTTTCTCCACCGATGCGGGTGACTACCGCCACCGGAGAAAGATGTGATGCTACCACTGTTCATCGCGATGTGGCGTTTCAGTGGGATGGCCGTGAGTTCTCGGTAGACCTGATAGGGTTGCCGATGGCCAACTTGGAGGTTATTCTGGGCATGGATTGGTTGTCCATAAATTGTGTTATGATTGACTGTTGTGCCAAGCGTGTAGTGTTGTCTCCGTGTGATTCCACAACCAGTTCCTCGCCGTATATTTCGTTGTTGCAGGCTAGGAGAGCCTTGAGAGCAGGGGCATTTGGTTATGTCATGTTGGGAGGTTTGGTGAGTGGTACACAGGAGGATGTCACTGGCATTCCTGTGGTGAGGGAGTTCCTCGAGGTGTTTCCTGAGGTGATTCCTGAGTTTCCGCCACAGAGGGAGATAGAGTTCTCCATAGATCTGTTGCCTGGTGTGGGGTCGATTTCTTTTGCTCCATACCGGATGTCGCCACCGGAGTTGGCAGAGCTGAAGAAGCATATTGAGGATCTTTCAGCGAAAGATTTTATTAGACCGAGTGTGTCTCCTTGGGGAGCACCGGTTATCTTTGTGAAGAAGAAGGACGGGACAATGCGATTGTGCACCGACTACAGGCAGCTGAACAAGGTGACAATCAAGAACAAGTATCCCCTTCCTCGGATTGATGATCTGTTGGATCAGCTCAGGGGTGCTTGTGTGTATTTCAAGATTGATCTCCGATCCGGATACCATCAGATTCGGGTGAAGCTGGAGGATGTCCCGAAGACCGCATTTCGCTCGAGATATGGTCATTTTGAGTGGCTTTTTGACCACTATAGCCTTTTTTTAATAATTAATTATCAAATTGACCCTATTTATAAATTATTTCAAAAATTTAACCTCTTCAGAAAACATAACACCAATCTGCCCCTGTTTGACCGTTGACCATGAAGCCTACCCGGGTACACCCCTACCTACCCGGGTAAATTTTAAAATTTTTTACCTACCCGGGTACACCCCTCCCTACCCGGGTATATTTCTTGAATCTGGAAAATGTTTGAATTATTTACCCGGGTAGAGAGGGGTGTACCCGGGTAAATAATCATAACTCAAGCTTTTCTCTTCTTGCTTTTCTTCTTTGTTTCTGGTTTCTTTTTCAAACCTTGCAGAGTCATTTTAAGAATGGCCAATTTCTGAGCATCTGAGACAACCCTCTCCAACATCTTCCTCTTGCCATCTTCAGTTGTCTCTTTTACAGTTTTCCACAACTCAAGCTTGTTAACGCCCAATTCCTTCACCTCTAATTCTGAACATTTTTTTGAATTGTCTGACTGGTGACATGTAATAGCATCTTTTGTTGGAGCAGAACCTTGATTATTTGCTTCACTAATCTCAGGCATATGATCCAGTGGAATATCTTTCATCAATAACCTGTTTTCAGATTTTGTTCTCCATGTGTTAGTCCTTCAATTTAGAGATTTTCATTTGCTGTTCACACAAAGAGGATGGGCGCACACAACCAGTTTATGATTATTTACCCGGGTACACCCCTCCCTACCCGGGTAAATAATTTAAACATTTTCCAGATTCAAGAAATATACCCGGGTAGGGAGGGGTGTACCCGGGTAGGTAAAAAATTTTAAAATTTACCCGGGTAGGTAGGGGTGTACCCGGGTAGGCTTCATGGTCAATGGTCAAACAGGGGCAGATTGGTGTTATGTTTTCTGGAGAGGTTAAATTTTTGAAATAGTTTATAAATAGGGTCAATTTGGTAATTAATTATTAAAAAAAGACTATAGTGGTCAAAAACCCCATTTTGAGTACTTGGTGATTCCATTCGGTCTCACCAATGCACCTGCTGTGTTCATGGATTACATTAATCGGATTTTCCATCCGTACCTGGATCAGTTTGTGATCGTCTTCATTGACGATATTTTGATTTACTCCAAGACGGAGGAAGAGCATGTGGAGCATTTGAGAACTGTTCTGCAAGTGCTGAAGGAGAAGAAGTTGTATGCGAAGCCTTCCAAATGTGAGTTCTGGCTCAAGTCTGTGAAGTTCCTTGGACATGTTATTTCTGCTGAGGGAGTTGCAGTGGATCTGAACAAGTTTGAGGCCGTACTGGATTGGGAGAGACCCAAGACAGTTACGGAAGTGAGGAGCTTTCTGGGTTTGGCAGGTTACTATCGGAGGTTCATCAAGGGATTCTCCACCATGGTTTTGCCATTGACTCGCCTTACTCGGAAGGAGACTCCATTTGTGTGGACTCACGAGTGTGAGGTCTATTTTCAGGAGTTGAAGGAGAGACTGACTACTGCTCCTGTGTTGGTCCTTCCTGATCCTGCGCTTGAGATTGAGCTTTACACTGACGCCTCCGGGAAGAGGCTAGGTTGTGTGTTGTTGCAGTTGGGCAAAGTGATTGCCTGAGGCAGTTGAAACCTCATGAGGAGAACTACCCTACTCATGACTTGGAATTGGTTGCTATTGTGTTTGCTTTCAAGATTTGGAGGCATTATCTTTTTGGTTTGAGGTTTGTGGTGTTCAGTGATCACAAGAGTTTGAAGTACCTGTTCGACCAGAAGGAGTTGAACATGAGGCAGAGGAGATGGATGGAGCTCATAAAGGACTACGACTTCAAGCTAAGGTATCATCCTGGCAAGGCCAATGTGGTAGCTGATGCTTTGAGTCGGAAATCCAGTAGCTCATCCAGTTTGTTACTTGGTAACTTTGATGTGGTTGAGAAGTTCCGAAACTTGGCAGTGACCGCTCCGTGTGAGAGTGTAATTCTCGGATTGGAAGCATCTGATGTTGTGAACGAGCTGCTTGAAAAGATTAAAGAGGCATAAGTTCAGAGAGAGTGTCTGGATTATGTGAAGAACCAAGACGGTGTGTCTTGGAATGATGATGGATTGCTTTTGTTTCAGCAGAGGATTATAGTTCCTCGAGGCCCGTTGACAGAGGAGGTTATGGCAGAAGGCCATAAGGGTCAGTTTTCTATCCACCCTGGTGCTACTAAGATGTATCAAGACTTGAAGAAGAACTTCTGGTGGCCGGCCATGAAGAAAGATGTTGCTATCTTTGTGTCCAAGTGTTTGGTTTGCCAGAAGGTGAAGATTGAACATCAGAGACCGTCTGGTGAACTTCAACCTCTTGAAGTACCACAATGGAAGTGGGAAGGTATTTCCATGGACTTCGTGGTGGGATTGCCGAAGACTCAGGCGGGTTGTGACTCTATTTGGGTCATTGTGGACAAACTGACGAAGTCTGCCCATTTTCTTCCAGTGAAGGTGAGTTTCACTACAGAGCAGTTGGCCAAGCTTTATGTCCGCGAGATTGTGAGGCTTCACGGGGTGCCCGAGAGTATCATTAGTGATAGGGACCCCAAGTTCACATCTCGGTTCTGGGAGGCGCTGCAGGAAGCTTTTGGTACGCAGTTGAGATTGAGTACCACCTATCACCCTCAAACTGATGGACAGACTGAGAGGACCATCCAGACCTTGGAGGACATGTTGCAAGCTTGCACGTTGGAGCAGGGCTCGGCATGGGATATGTACCTTCCGTTGGTTGAGTTTTCTTACAACAACAGCTTTAATGCTAGCCTGGGCATGGCGCTCTACGAAGCACTGTATGGTAGGAGGTGTCGGACTCCTACTTGTTGGTCTGAGGTTGGGGACAAGGAGCTTTTTGGCTTGGATTTTGTCCAAGATACCACCTTGCAGATCCAAATGATCCGTGAAAAGTTGAAGCAGGCGCAGAATCGCCAGAATCGCTACTATGATGTCAAGCATCGTACGCTGGAGTTCAGTGAGGGTGAGCACGTGTTTGTGAGACTTTCACCTGTCACCGGTGTAGGTCGGGCACTCAGAGTGAGGAAGCTGAGCCCGCGATATATTGGGCCATATCAGATCCATGGTAGAGTAGGACCTGTTGCCTACCGGCTTGCCTTGCCTCCGAACCTGGCTAACATCCACGACGTGTTTCACGTGTCTCAGCTTCGGAAGTACATAGCAGATCCGTCGCACGTGGTGCAACCGGATGATGTGGAGGTTCAGGAGAACCTGAAGACTCCCGTCGGACCACTCAGAATTCTCGATCGTGGCAAGAAGCAGCTGAGGAGCAAGATCATTCCGATGGTCAAGGTGCAGTGGACCGGAAGGACTCCTGAGGAGTGCACTTGGGAGCGTGAGGACGAGCTTCTTCGGCAGTACCCCGAGTTTCGACCAGGTATGTTTCTGATTTTGAGGTCAAAATCCTAAAAAGGTGGGGTGAATGTAAGAACCCGCACCGTTAACTAAGGTATTTAATTAATTAATTATGCAAAAATAGGAAATGATTCCATAATTGACCCTAATAATTATTTATGAGGCTTAATAATCATAATAAGTGATTAAGAATGCTGAAAGTCGCTTTTCGGAAGAAAAGTGCAGATACCGGTCCTGCTAGTCGGTATAAATGCGTGCCGAAAAAGTATCCGGAAAATTAAAGTAAGTTCATGATAATTACTAGAATAATATGTAGGACTTGTAAAACGAGTTTCAAGTCCAAATAATGAGAACTGGTGCTAGAAACCGGTACTGGCTTTGAAAAGCGCGTACCGAAAAGGTGCTCAGAAAATTATAAGAAAAATATGATAAATCTTAGAAAATTATGTAGTTTCATAATCCAAAGTTTGGGATTAAAATGCTAAGCGTAGCAATTAAAGTTAATATTGTGAGTTAATGCTTGTGTGACCTATATATACTCTTATTATGGGCACAAAACGCTAGACTCCTTTCTTCCTTCGTGAGGGAGCTGATCAGTTTGTGAGGGAGCACTGTTCCATTGCTTTCTTCTCTAGTTCTTGACCAAAACTCAACCTTGAACCCATTTTCTTGGTTGTTTCATCATCCAAAACACTTGGTGTGAGTAAGAGGCATCATTGTGGGTGAGCGAGGGTGTTCTTCAGTGGTACTCCAGCTGCTGTGTGTGAGGTTTTGAGGCTGACTTTGGTTAGTTTGTTTGTGAGAGCTTGGAGTTGGTACTTGAGCTTCAAGGTGTCATCTTTGGGGAGAAAGAACCAAACTTGTTGGTCCATTTTCGTGTCCTTGGGTGTGCTGGACTGTGGGAGCTTCTAGTGAGCTCCAAGAGCATCTCCCTTTGCTGTTTTTGAGCTGTGGTATGATCACCAACCTTTAACTTGAGTTTTAAGGCTTAAAAATGGTACCTTGATGCATCTAATGACTAAAAGATGATAACTTGTTGTTGGGTAATGTTGAACACGCCTAGAAATGCATGATTAGGTGTTAAAATCGGTAAAAATGGAACCTTTAAGGGATATCTTCACGAAAATGCAGAAACTACATTCTGTCGTGAAATATCCAGATATTTGTCGAACAGATATCTGGATATGTGGTTTTGGGATATCCGGATATGTGGTTTTGGGATATCCAGATATTGGATATCCGGATATGTGAATCTGTATATCCGGATATAGACAGTGAGATATCTGGATATTACATATCCGCATATGGTCCCGAGGAATATCCGGATAATCTGGGATTTCGCAGAACAGTAGCTGTGCTGTGTGTACAGTAGGCTATTGGGGGTTTGTGGACCTTAGTTTGATGAAGTTGAACTTCTGTATTTAATGGACTAAGCCAGAATCATGGGATTGAGGGCTTGTAGCTTTGTTAGAAGCTTTAAGACTAGAAAACGTAATGAAAAAGCGTTGTCCTTAATTTGTATGCATGTGGTACATGTTTATTGATTTATATATGGTCTATATCAGATTGTGATCTGCTGTGATTGGACTTTGAGCTCGTGGCATTGGATAGCTAGCTTAGAGGTAAGCTTTCGTGTCCTCGGTTTAGCCATGTTGTGGTTCCACCATGTCCCATGGGGGATATGGTATATGCATGCTGTGTTACATGCTTTTGATGTTTTGGAAATGCTGTTGAGCTATTGTATGTTAGTGCCTTGTTGATATGTATGGAGGTATTCCACCTATACGGTAAGCCTGAGTATGTAGAACATACAAGAGGGTGAGACTGTGGGTGAGGTGCAAGCGGTGTTCCTTGTACTACATGTAGGGAATAGACGTATTCCTACATTTCTCTGGCCAGTAGATAGTGATTACACACATGCCATAGATATTTGTTGCACTACATAGTTTTGGAACTGATAATGATATAAATGCTTTTTGAACTTATATTGCACATGTAAGTGAGCTTGGGGTGGAAGATCCTTGAGGACCCCTTGTCTTACTAAGATTTCTAGTTTAGAGATCTCACCCCACGTTTGGGGAATGCTTATTTCAGGGTCAGGTAATGTTGAGACCTCAGGCGGCAGGGGGCCAGAGCTGAGTTAGATTGTTGTTATATTATGCTGCCTTGATTGGATGCTGGATTTGCATGCTGCTTTTATGCTTATAGCTTCAGTTTATATTTTGGAGTTTTATGTTGAGACTTGTTGTTTACTATGTTTTTTTGGTGAGCATAGGGATTGTCCATGACACATAGTATTATTATGTCTTGAGTCTTTTGGAGTTGTATTAATGTATCAGGATATTGTCTGGACTACTTGATGTAATTCTGTGATTTAGATACACACTTTATCTATATATTGAGGTATTTCAGTAGTGTCTTATTGCAATTTTACATACAAGCGATATTTTATGAAATTGATTAAGTAATCAAGTTGGTAATTGATAATGACGTCATAATTAAAAAGAAAAAGAATATTCCGCATTTTTAATTAAGCACCGCTTAATACGATGTAATGTTAATATTCCGAGTATACACGGGGTGTTACACTAATCACCAGAACTACGAATTCTGGAAAAAAGGATAAGTGTCAATAGGAGGTTCAAAGACATGCAAGCTATTCACAGATTCTGGAAAAAAAGGCCAGCAAATCAGCGAAGAAATTATGCAACTTCGCATTTATAAATGAATGCTGAAAGGCAAATGCCAAAATGCAGAATCTTCCAGCAGAAGCAACAAAAAGGAGATAATGTGCGACATACCTCTTGAAGTAGTGAAACGGAAATGCCAAAATGCAAATGAAGCAAGGCTGATGTGCAACAATCAATAATCACGCAGACGAAAACAATGAAATAATGCTGATGCACAACGCTAAGAAATAAAATGAAACCATATAAGAGGAAATGAGGACTTATATAGGCAAGACCAAGATCACTGAGTTGCGAATAGTGTAAGAACCCTCACCGTTAATTAAGGAATTTAATTAATTGATTATGTGAAATTAGGAAATAACTCCATAATTGACCCTAATAATTATTATGAGGCTTTAATAATTATAGTAAGTGATTAAGAATGCTGAAAGTCGTTTTTCGGAAGAAAAGTGCAGATACCGGTTCTGCTAGTCAGTATAAATGCGTACCGAAAAAGTATCCCGGAAAATTATAATAAGTACATGATAATTACTAGAATAATATGTAGGACTTGTAAAACGAGTTTCAAGTCAAAATAATGAGAACTGATGCCAGAAACTAGTATTGGCTATGAAAAGCGCGTACCGGAAAGGTGCTCCGAAAATTATAAGAAAAACATGATAATTCTTGTAAAATTGTGTAGTTTTAGAATCCTGAGTTTGGGATTAAAATGCTAAGCGTAGCAATTAAAGTTAATACAGTGTGTTTGAGGCTTAATTGGGCTATAAATACCCTTGTGATGGCACAAAACCCTAGGAAACAGATTTTCTACGTGAGTGTTGGGCTGGTCAGCTGCTGGTTCCACTGTTCCATTGCTTCACCACCATTTTGTGAGCCTTGTGACCTCTTTTCTTCATTTTCTCTTCACTTTGTACCTTAGGTGAGTGGGAGAGATCATTGTGAGTGTGAAAGGAGCACTTTCCCTGAGTGTGGTGGCTGTGTGGAGGCTGAGTTGCCTTGTGTGAGTGTGTGAGCTTCTTCCTTGGGTTGTTGGAGCTCCAAGGAGCAATCTTTGTGAAGAAAGATCCTTGCTTGGGTGGTATTTTCGTGCACCCTTGAAGTCAGTACCTTGGAGCTGTTGTGTGAGCTCCAAGAGCAGCCCTTTGCCTCTGTTTTGAACCTTGGTGAGTTGTACCAACCTTAGTCTTGAGTTTTGTTGCTTAAAGATGAAGTCTTGGCATGTTTAATGAATTAAACAAGTAACCAATTGTCATATGAACCTCAACGAACTTTAAGATGCATGTTTAAGCTTCTGGAAGTGTTAAAAATGGAACCTTGGAAGGATATCTTCGCGAAATGCAGAAACTACATTCTGTCGCGAAATATCCGAATATTTGCCGTGGAATATCTGGATATTGATATCCGGATATCGGTATCCGGACATTGATATCCGTATATGGGGATCTGGGTATCCGGATATAGATATCCGGATATTGCCAGAGTGATATCCGGATATTGGATATCTGGATATTGTCTGTGAGATATCCGGATATTGCATATCCGGATATGTCCCCGAGGAATATCCGGATATTCTGGGATTTTGAAGAACAATAGCTGTACTGTTCATCCAGTAGGCTATTGGGGGTTTGTGGACCTTAGATTAATGAAGTTGAACTTCTGTAATTAATGAACTAAGTCAGAATCAAGTGATTAAGGGCTTATGGCTTGGTTTGGAGCCTTAAGACGTAAAACGTTAAGGAAATGCGTTGTCTTTATGTTGTATGCTTGTAGAATATGATTGTTAATATAGTATTGGTCCATAACAGATTGTGATTCTGCTGTGTTTGGACTTTGAGCTTGTGGACTCTTGGTATTGGATAGCTGGTTTACAAGGTAAGCTTTCGTGTCCTCGGTTTAGCCATGTTGTGGTCCCACCATGTCCCATAGGGGCATGGTTATATGCATGCTGTGTTACATGCTTTTGGATATTTGATATGCTGTTGAGCTTTATGTGTAATGGCTTTTAATATGTATGTGTTGTTCCATCTTGACGGGGAGCTTGAGTATGTGGCGTCATACAATACGGTGGTCCGGGGTGGATGCAAGTAGCATCTTGCACTATGTGTGGGTAATAGACGTATTCCTGCACTTCTTTGGTCAGTAGAATAGAATTGACACACATGACATGATTATCTGCTGCATTGCACTGTTTTAGAAATGATATTGATGAACTGCTTTTTAAACTTATATTGCACATGTAAGTGAGTTTGGGGTGGAAGATCCTTGATGACCCCTTGTCTTACTGAGATTTCTTGTTTAGAGATCTCACCCTCGTTTGGGAAATGCTTATTTCAGGTTCAGGTAGTATGGTGACTGATGCCTCTGGCGACAGGAGGCCAGAGCTTAGCTGATTATGATATTTATGCTGTATTGCTGACATGACTGGATTGGATGCTGTTTATATTTTCTGCTCCTTATGTTTTGAGTTGAGACTTATGTTGGGCATTGCTGCCTTATTTGGGTAAGCATGAGAGTTGTCCATGCCACTATGTTGTTAGTACTTTTGAGTCGAGTTGTATAAACTGCTAGTTGGTCCGATCTACGTGTTGTAGTTCCGTGACTAGAGACATATATTATGTTATTTTAATTAATGAGGTATTTCAGTTAGCTGTTTTATTGCAATTGCATACGGACGATGTTTTATTAATTGTTTAATAAACAAGTTGGTAATGATATTGACTTCATAATTGAAAAGAAAAAGATATTCCGCATTTTTAATTAAGCGCAGCTTAATATGATAGTATGATAACATTACCGGATATACGAGGTGTTACATTTATGGTATCAGAGCAATGGTTCGAGGGAAAAGCATGTATGTATGGCAATAGCTAGGATGTTTTGCTGTGTCTGTCTTGTGTGTTTACTCCGTCAAATTTTACTATGATAATGCATATGTAATCACATTGCATGGGCCTGATCAACTCATAATTTGTGTAACTTGTGCAGAGTCATGGTAAGGTCCAGGAGAACACGAGAGACTTCTGAGGATAACAACCCTAAGCTTGAATGATTAAAGTTAACTCATTTCATAACATAAACAAGCCAGTTTCATGAAAATTCAAAGGAAATTTCAAGGTATACCAATAGAGGTTCAAACTCAGCAAAAAGAAGGCTCTTGGAGCTCTCCAACAAGGCTCAAAGATTCTGACTTTGCAAGAGCACGAAAATACACCCCAAGGTTGGACCTTTCTCTTCAAAGATTACACTTTGAAGCACCAAATACCATAACCATGGCCTTTCCAATGAAAACTCACCAACTCAGCCCACAAAAACCCACAAACCAGAAGTTAAACTCAGCAACCAAGGACCTTTCACCCCCACAAGGCTTGTTCTCACCACACTCAACTAAGTTGATGAAGGAATCAAGAACAAAGGAGGTCACTTTGGTAGAGTTCAAGAAGAAATGGCTAAGGAATGGTAGAGGGAGGCAATAGAACAGTGGGAGTAAGAGCTGATAAGCCACTATTCACGAAGGAGAAAATAGTGCCTAGGGTTTTGGGCTCAAAAATCCCATTTATAGGCCACTTAAGTTAATCACGCAGTATTAGCGTTAATAGCTACGCTTATCATTTTAATCTCAAACTTCATATTCTGAACCTAGCCATTTTTCTAGGATTTGACATATTTTTATATTAATTTTTCGCAATACTTTTTCGGTACGCGTTTTAACACTGACATTATTAGTTCCGACTTCAATTCTCATTATTTTGACTTTAAACTTATTTTACAAGTTCTATATATTATTCTAGAAATATCCATGCACTTATTATAATCTTTTGGGATACTTTACCGGTACGCATTTATACCGAGTAGCAGAACCAGTATCTGCACTTTTCGTCAGAAAAGAGACTTTCAGCATTATTAATCACTTTCTATGTTTATTTAAGCCTCGTAATAATTATTAGGGTCAATTATGGAATTCTTTCCTAATCTCACATAATTAATTAATTAACTTCCTTAATTAACGGTGCGAGTTCTTACAAGGTACGTACGCTCTCTCTCTTACTGTTATGCTGTCACTGTGCGCACACACACTCCATTGGCTAACGCCATTATAGTATTTTGTGCACAGTGATCTGCTTGACTCAAGGGTATCTCCGTTATAGATACCTTGGAGAGGACACTAGATTCGATATCAACATACTAGCCTATTGGGCTAGACATCTCTGTCTCAAAGACATAACAAAAATAAAAATAAAAATTAGTATATTAGGTCAGCCTTAAAAGTCTTAAGGCTGGACTTTTGAATTAGAACATAAGACCTTTTTGTTAAACAAACTTTTATATAAATTCAAACTTCATTCTAACAACCAATTTTAAATATGTAAATCCAGTTAAATCAAAAGCCCCAAGATCCATGATTCATTTACCATCTGGTTGACACTTCAACAATACGCCAAATTTAATAAAATTATTTTAAATTTTAACCCGAAATTGTACCCTCGGGTATTTATGTCATAACATCTTCAAGCAACCCACGTTCAACATGATTGAAACTCGAGAATAAGTAAAATGTACATGCTGAAAACTCGGAAAGTTGCCCGCTTTTACAGCTTAAAGTTTTTACTTTCTTGTGCTTTTTAAAAAATCGTGAACCTGAATTCTTGGGAAAAAGTTGAATTAAAATCATTAATTATAATTTACAGAAAAATAGAAGCAACAGCACAACTAAGAATCGTGAACTGAAATTCTCTAGAGCAACGTTGTTAATAAACCCAACAATGCATGAAGAATGTGAAGAGTGGAACAAAGATGATTTTGGATTTTTTTATGTGGAAAATTGATCATGTACTCATATTATTTAATCACAGCTATTTATTTATGATAAAATAAAAAAAATATTTTTTAAATAAGGAATTATAATCAAATAATATCGTGGTATAACTATTTTTTCAGACGTTGATGATCCAAATCCAACATAAATAGCGTTGAGCATGGTGAAGTCTCGTGTGTGCGCTTTCTTGAGTGTACCTCTCCATATACAAATAGTAACCCTCAAGCTTTAAAAGAACAAGTACCAAGGAAAACAAGCAAAAACAAACAGAGACATGGTGGGACCCGGAGTGGTAAAAAAGTTGTTATATGGTAATGTTATTTGATTATAATCACTTGTTTAAAAATTATATGCACTTTTCTTTCTCTTATCTCATCATCAATGATGAGTGATTTTGATCAAATAACATGATCACATAATCACTTTTTCACACGAGAACATCCGTGGGACCCACATCTATTCTTCCCACTCTCTTTCTTCATTTCTTACATATCCGACATTGTCACTAACATTAACTGAGCCAAAACTGAAAAAACAAAGTACCAAAACCTTCACAGTTTCAGTTCCAATAATGCTTCTCTTCCTTCTCTTCTTCCTCTTCTTTCTCTCTCCACCTTTACTTACTCTCTCTCTAAACCAAGACGGCCTATTCCTCCTCCGCGCCAGGCAGCAGCTCTCCGACCCCAACAACTATCTCACCACCTGGAACAGCGCCGACGCCACGCCGTGCCGGTGGAGCGGCGTCACCTGCAACAACCTCACCGGCGCCGTCACCGCCGTCAACCTCTCATTCGCCGGCCTCTCCGGCCCCTTCCCCAGCTCCCTCTGCCGCCTCCAATCTCTCACCTCTCTCTCCCTCTCCAACAACTACATCAACTCCACCCTCCCCGCCGTCGCTATCGCCGGCTTCCGCAGCCTCCGCCACCTCGACCTCTCCATGAACAACCTCGTCGGACCCATCCCCGACACCCTCTCCCAAATCACCACCCTACGCAGCCTCGACCTCTCCTACAACAACTTCTCCGGCGACATTCCGGCGAGCCTCGGCCAGCTCCCGCAACTCGAATCTCTTCACATCGTCTATAACCTCCTCGAAGGAACTATACCCAGTTCTCTTGGGAACATCTCAACGTTAAAGGAGCTTCAACTCGCTTACAACCCGTTCACCCCGGGTCCAATACCTAGTCAACTCGGTAACCTCACCAACCTCGAGAACCTGTGGCTCAGAGAATGCAATCTCGTGGGTCCCATTCCAACCTCACTCGGTAACCTCGCTCGTCTCACCGTGCTTGATCTCTCTGTGAACAACCTCACTGGAACAATACCCGAATCGTTTTCTGGGTTGAAGAGCGTGATTCAGATTGAGCTTTATAGTAACTCGCTCTCTGGCGAGTTACCCGCTGGTTTTTCGAACCTGACCCGGTTGGAAATGTTTGACGCGTCGATGAACGAGTTGACTGGGACGATTCCTGCTGAGTTGTGCGAGTTGCAGCTTGCGTCGCTCAACTTGTACCTTAACAAGCTTGAAGGGTCGTTGCCTGAAAGCATAGCTCGTTCGGAGAAACTCTCTGAACTCAAATTGTTCAACAACAACCTCGTTGGAACGTTGCCGAGTGATTTGGGGAGTAACTCGCCGCTGGAGATTATTGATATTTCGTATACTCAGTTTTCCGGCGAGATTCCGGCGAACCTGTGCCGTCAAGGGAAGCTTGAGGTACTCATTATGATTAATGGTTCATTTTCCGGGGAAATTCCAGAGAGTCTTGGGAATTGCAAGAGCTTAAGGAGGATTCGGCTTAAGAACAATAAGCTCTCTGGTGTGGTTCCTTATGCTTTATGGGGTTTGCCCCATTTGTTTTATCTTGAGCTTATGGACAATTCTCTATCTGGGAACATTTCTAATGCTATTTATGGTGCATATAATATGTCAAGTTTGTTACTTTCGAAGAACAAGTTTTCTGGGTCGATTCCTGATGAAATTGGGTTGTTGCATAATCTTGTGGAGTTTGATGCCAGCCATAATAATCTTTCTGGCCGGATTCCGACGAGTGTGGTCAAATTGAGCCAGTTGTTTAGTCTTGATCTCGGTGACAATCAACTTTCTGGAGAAATTCCAGGTGGAATTGGTCACTTGACTAAGCTCACTGACCTTAATTTGGCAAATAATAGGTTTAATGGCAATATTCCAAGCGAGTTAGGAAGCTTGACTGTGCTTAGTGTTCTTGATCTTTCTTGCAACTACCTTTCCGGTGAAATTCCTCTACAGCTGCAAAATTTGAAGCTTGGTGAGCTGAATTTGTCAAACAATAAGCTTTCTGGAGATATTCCACCCCTTTATGCCAATGACAGGTATAGGATGAGTTTTGTAGGAAATCCTGGCCTCTGTGGCCATCTCTCTGGGCTTTGTCCAAGCTCTGGGGAGAGTAAGAGTAAGTACCGAAGGTATTTGTGGATTTTCCGTTCTATATTTGTGCTTGCTGGAGCTGTGTTCATCGTTGGGATGGCCTGGTTTTACTTGAAATACAGGAACTTAAACAAGTTGAAAAAGGGGTTTAACATTTCAAAGTGGATGTCGTTTCATAAGCTGGGCTTTAGTGAGCTTGAGATTGTGAAATTGATGAGTGAAGACAATGTAATTGGAAGTGGGGCATCTGGGAAGGTCTACAAGGTAGTGCTTAGCAATGGTGAGGTGGTGGCAGTGAAGAAATTGTGGGGAACTGTTGGTTCTAAAAAAGATGAATTTGATGTTGAAGTTGAAACACTAGGAAAGATTAGGCACAAGAATATTGTGAGGTTGTGGTGTTGCTGCAACAGTGGTGATAACAAGCTACTGGTTTATGAGTATATGCCAAATGGGAGCCTTGGTGATATGTTAAAGAATAGCAAGAAAAGCTTGTTGAATTGGCCAACTAGGTGTAAAATTGCTATTGATGCTGCTGAGGGGCTTTCTTATTTGCATCACGATTGTGTCCCACCCATTGTTCATAGGGACATAAAATCTAACAATATATTGCTGGATGGAGAGTTTGTGGCAAAAGTTGCAGATTTCGGAGTTGCCAAAATTGTTGCAGGAGTCAACCAAGGGACAGAATCCATGTCTGTGATTGCAGGATCTTATGGCTACATTGCACCAGGTTTGTGAAATTTTAATTTTAATTTACCTTAAAATTGAATTTTCAATCTTTATGCTATGTTCTTTTTGTTTTTGATAAATTCATACTATATTAAAGAAACATCTACCTGAATCATTAAGCTGTGCATTTGTTAATGTATGTGCTTCATTTGTCTATAATTTAACTGGATGGATGCTACTTTATTGTGGTGCAGAATATGCATATACTCTTCGGGTGAACGAGAAGAGTGATATTTATAGCTTTGGTGTGGTCATTTTGGAGTTGGTAACTGGAAAACCCCCTATTGATGCAGAGTATGGAGAAAATAATCTGGTAAAATGGGTTTCCTCCACGTTGGAAAAAGAAGGACTGGACCATGTGATTGATCCTATTCTAGATTCCAAATATAGTGAACAAATCAGCAAGGTACTGAGTGTGGGGCTTCTTTGCACAAGCTCTCTTCCAATAACACGCCCTTCAATGAGAAAGGTGGTGAAAATGCTTCAGGAGGCAACAACTGCTCCCGAATCCACTAGTGTTAAGAGTGGAAATCTTTCCCCTTATTACAACGATGGGGCCTCTTATAATCAGGGAAACGTAGTTTGAGAAATGTGCTTAAAAATAGACTCTTAGCTATTACTTTTTCCATATGGCATTGGTTCATTTAGTACGTATAATCTTGTAGTCTAGTTAGCAACCTCTTCTGTTTAGGCGATAGTTACTTGAAACAGCAATTGTAAGAAATGGTTAGGGACTAAGAATTTTGAATGAGGCTATTGTCTCGATCCTTATAAATCGAAATGGTATAATTGTAACAAGAGTAAGATTATATTTATAAATTTATCTATTTATTTTCGAAAATAAATTCAGTTAGAAATACATTTCGAAAAATATATAGTGTCGTTTGTAAAAGTTTATAAATAAAAAATTTATAAATAAAATTTGGAAAATGAATTCCTAATGTTATGGGAATAAAAGTAACATTGCTACAGGGAGAAAGTGAGATCAGGGGAAAAAAAAAGAACTTATGCGTCCCATATCCTTGTTGTGTCTGCAGGAATTATATAACATGGCCCTGTAAACGAATATCTAGTTGGCATTACGTTTTTGTTTTACAGAGATATCGTTATCTATACATGTTTATCCAGTACGGACGTCCGATAATTTATTAGTTAGGTCCACCGTCCACGTCAACTTCGCCAAGTCTGTGCCTTTCATTTTACATAATAATTAAGGTTATTTTAAAGAGAAATACTTTTCTTATGTCGTATGAAAGAAATTATCTCATGTTATAGAAATAAAATTATCAGTAGGACTTACAGATAAAAGAAGAAAAAAAAAAGAGTGGTGGGACCCAATACATTTTTGTGTGTCTCAGAAAATTGTTTATATCATGTAATAAACATAACCCTATTTTAAAATAGATTTTTGTTCTTAAAAAATAATGTAAATTGTATCAATCTAAACTAAATTATAGTATAATAATTTATAATAAAAATATGCATATTTAAATTTAATAATTATATGATTTTATCTTGTTTTATTTATTTGTAATAAGGGGACGGTTTTATTTATTGTTGAAAAGTTTTACAACTCTTACTACTAAATTAATTATTGTTGATTTTCGTCAATCTAATAAATATAATTTATTTAAAATTAGTAATTAATTTATAAATATATCCAATAAATTATAATCGTTAATCTCTATGGCAATTCTCATTAAATACACGGTGGGTCAAATGCTTTACAAGCGAAGGACATATATTACAAAGAGTAAATATCTTTTTTGGTCCTCAGCAAATCTCACGATGTCCGCTTTAGTCCCTAGCAAATAAAAAGGCCCATCGTGGTCCCTAAGAAATTCAAAATGGACTCATTTTAGTCCTTTTAGGGACTAATATGGGTTTTTTTTGAATTTGTGAAGGACCACAATCTCAACTAAATAGGTCCATTTTAAATTTTTTAGGGACCACAAGTGGGCCTTTTTATTTGTTAGGGACTAAAACAGGCGTCGTGAAATTTGCTGAGGACCAAAAATGATATTTATTCTATTACAAAAGACTTACTAAGGTAAACTGTTAAACTATAATTTCCTCTAAGATCCTCATGGTAAGAAAAGAATACAAATCTAAATCTACTATAAACAAATAAAAACCATGTGACATCAAGACCTAATACTAAACATGTGACAACCGGTCCCAGATTTTAGCTTTTGGGGTTTTTTTTGGATCGAACACAAACACCCATAAACAATCATAAAGTAAAAGAGAAAAAGGGGGAAAACAGAGACACGCTAAATCTTGGTTCATCCAATGTGGTTTATATTCAAGAATATTTATTATATTTTTCTTAGGGCACTCATTACAAATCACTCAGTCTATAAAAAATATATAAGTAAGCTTAGAAAACTCTAAGCAACAATAGTTATTCATTAGTCCAAACTCAAACTACTAAAAAAAAGAAATAATATAATATAAAATAAGTTCAAGGCCCACAATAGTACCATGTTTTCGATGTCCTAGGGGTATTGCCCCCACACCCTCGTCAAGTCGGCTCTCTCGAATCTCTGTCCCTTCACCAAGGAGCGAAACCCCTGTTTGCTTTCTCGGAATTTCACCAATAAGAGTCGTCATCTAAATGTAAAATATGAACCATACCCAATGGAACTTAACATCTCAATAGATGCTGTCGAATAGGGATTTTGAACATACAAAAGCATTTTTTCAAAAAAAAATTAAAATAATTCAAAATAAAAAAGATTTACCAAAATAATGCATTTAAATGCGCATTTAAAAGTTGCACGTTCGAGTTGCACATGGCATAGGGGTGCGTTTGAGCATTGATGTGCCTCTGGCATATGTAGTTTTCCAAGCTAAAAATGATAAGGATTAAGTGATAAAAGAGCAGTTTATTTACATATTTGCTTATTATGTTGACTTTTCTATTTCAATGATATTTCTCACCTATTTGTTGTGTTTATATAGGGTGAAAGAAAGAGAAAACGAAATTTCAAAAGACTGTTGGCGCGAATTTGCATGGGCGTGGGTTCTGAGCTGCACCGTGAAGACCTGGGCCATTTTCCAGAAAAGTGGCGCGATCTGGCGCCACTATGGCGCAATCTTGCGCCAACCAGATTCTCCTAGGCCACTTACCAGAGAAGTGGCGCGATCTGGCGCCATTGTGGCGCGATCCTGCGCTGGTTAGGTTGCAGGTCTACGTTCCAGAGAAGTGGCGCAGTTCCGCGCCATAGTGGCGCGATCCCGCGCCAGTTTGCGAGAAAAATCACTGTGTTCTGAAAGGGCAAGTTTGGAAGAAGCGAACCAAGATTATAAAAAGAACGTTGTGAAGGTTTATTCAAAAAACTTTTCGACGACAGAGAAAAACATGGATTCCAGAAGGAGGAGAGGAACAAAGGATTGTTCTTAGTCTTCTTTTTGTAATTACATTCTTTCATCTTTATCTTTTATAATTTTATGTCAGTCATGATCATGGTTGGTTAGTACTCTTTATGGTAGTTAGGGTCACAAACCCTATGTGAACCCTTGTTACAACGAATTGGTTTATAATTACTCTTTTATATATTTATATTATCTCTACTCTGTGCGTAATTTCTATCTTCTTTGTTAGAATTGATCAATCTAATAGTTGATGATAGTTTGAGGGTAAGAACCCTAGATAAGAATATTGGAGTTTTTGATCTTGAAAGGGAGTATGATAACAATTTGTATGCGTGCTACGAATAGACGTATATAACATTACAGATGTTTAATTTATCGTGCTCATTGCTTAATTTCATGAGAAACATCGCAAGGAATTGGGGTTTCAATTGGGTTAAAGGGTTAACCTTGCAAGGGATTGAAGATTAACTATTTAATAATTTTTAGATGATAAATTATCTGAGTATTTATTTAAATGATTATTTTAAATCAATCCAGAGTAAAAGGTGGGATCATATGGTGAGTGCACTCTAGCTACAATGTCTTCTTATATTTTATAAAATCAATCTCTGCTCTATTTTTCATAGCAAAATTCTAAAAATACGTTTTTATCTTAGTTCTTATTATTACTCAAATCCATAATATTTTGTCACATCTATTTGATCTCTTTCTGTCTTAAAAGGAACGATTATTTGATATTTGATCACAATCCCTGTGGAGATGATACTTTTCTTATCACTGTATTACTTGTGCGATCGGTACACTTGTCGGTGAGCATCAAGTTTTTGGTGCTGTTGCCGGGGATTGGCGTTTCTGATATCATATAATCTTGATCTTTAAGATTGGATTTTGTGAATATTTTTATTTTTATTTTTTTATTATTTTGATGTTATTTGAAAAGTGCTACTAATCTCTTTCCTGAGTTGTATGCGAGGTAAAACTGTAGAATTTCTGTTTGATCCTGAGATTACAAAGACCGAAAGGAGGAATAGAAAACTCCCTCAGAAAAAGCTTGAATTCAAAGAGTTTGGTACTCTATCTGAAGAGACACATGAGATACCAATTGAAGTACCAATCATGGCAGCAAACAATGATGAAGGAAATCCACTCATGGATATTATTCTTACTCCAGCTTTCAATAGGCCGAACTCAAGCATTGTTCATCCGGTAATTAGTAACAATAATTGGGAGCTAAAGTCTTTCACTAATCAATTGGTGGAGAGAGCCCAGTTTGGAGGAGAGGAGAATAAAGATCCTCATAGATTCATAGACAGATTTCTTATGGTCTGTGACACAACTAAACATCCTCAGGTGTCCAATGATGCAATCCGGTTGCGATTATTTCCTTTTGCTGTTAAGGGAAAGGCTCTCAGTTGGTTGGAAAGGCATCCTTCACTTAGCTTCCTACATGGGATGATTTATCTCAGAAGTTCTTTGCTAAGTTCTTCTCGATGGAGAGATACAATCAGATGGTGAACGATATCACCAATTTCACTCAATCAAAGGGTGAAACTATGTGTGGAGCTTGGAACAGATTCAAGGATTTAATGAGGAGATGTCCTTATTATAACTTGACTGCTGGCAACCAAGTGAGAATCTTCTTCAACGGTTGTAAACCTGACATTCAGATAGTTTTGAATGGTGCCGCGGGTGGTACTATTAAATCTTTGAGAGCAAATGAGACTCTTGAGCTGATTGCGAGAATGGCCGCCAATGAAAATGAAGGGTTGTCATCTAAGCCTAAGAGAGGTATTCTTCAGCTGGAAGGTAATGATGTTGTGTTGGCTGAAAATAAGCTATTATCTCAGCAAATGGCAAATCTGACTTTGAGGCTTGATAAGATGCAACTTTCTGGTGTTCAGGCTAAAGCTGTTGCGGTTGTGTGTGAATACTGCCAGGACAATCATGAGTCTAATGAATGTCCTTCTTTGCTGTCTTCTGATCCTCCTCAACAAATGCAGGTGAATGGAATTTGGTATGATCAAAGACCTCCGCCGCAAAATATTTCAAGAAATCAGAATTTTCCTTCTGGAAGTAATAATTTTCAGAAGAGGGTGCAGGGAACTGGTCTTGATTTCAAGTCTAACAACTATTTTCAGCCCCCACCAATCCAGTCTAAGGAATCTTCTGATTTGGAGAAGCTAGTAGGACAAATGGCTCAACATTCTAGTGCTTTTATGGAGGAGACTAGAGCCAATACCAAAAACACAAATGTATCTATCAGAAATTTGGAGAATCAAATTGGCCAACTAGCTAAGAAAATTGTTGATAGAACTCCAGGTACTTTTCCTAGTAACGCAGTTACTAATCCGAAGGAAGATTGTTTGGCCATTACAACTAGAAGTGGCAAAGTACTTTCATCTCCTGAAGTTGATAAGAGACTTGATGAGGCGGGTGAGCCTGAAAAGGAAATTGAAAAACCTGCTGAAGTAGTGAAGCCAGCTGAAAAAGAAATTGAAAAAGGAAAGAATGTGACTGCTGAAAAGAATCATGAATTGAGTCCTGAGTATATGAGAGTTATGGCACCTTATCCTGAAAGATTCAAGCAGGATGTCCAGAAGCAGCAATATGCCAGGTTCCTTGATATTTTCAAAAAGCTTCACATTAATATTCCATTTGCTGAAGCCTTGGCTAATATGCCCAATTATGCCAAGTTTATGAAGAACCTTTTATCAAGAAAACACAAGTTGCAAGAATGTCAGACGGTAACCCTCACTGAGGAGTGTAGTGCCATAATACAGAAGAAGTTTCCTCCCAAGCTTCGTGATCCAGGGAGCTTCAACATTCCAATTGCTATTGGTAATACTGATGTCGGCAAAGCCTTGTGTGATCTTGGGGCAAGTATAAATCTGATGTCATTGTCTGTTTGTAAATCTCTGGGAATTTTTGAATTGAAACCCACTATGGTCTCTCTTCAACTTGCTGATAGATCTTTGAGGAGGCCTAGTGGGATTGTTGAAGATGTCCTGGTTAAAGTGGACAAGTTCATCTTTCCAGCAGATTTTGTGGTATTGGACATGGAAGAGGGAACTGAAATGCCTCTTTTGATGGGTAGACCTTTCTTGGCTACTGCTCGGGACATGATTGATATTGAAAACGGGAAGCTTGAGTTAAGGATGAATGATGACACTATTACCATCAATGTCTTTGACTCTATGAAACAATCTTCTGACAAAGGCGATTGTTTTAGACTTGATGTTTTAGATAAAGTGGTAGAAGAAGAGAAATATTTTAGTCAAGACCTTGAAAAAGAACTTGAGGCACATGATATTGTTCCTTTTAAGGAAGAAAAGAGTGTTGTGTTTGAGGTTCTTGAGAAGAAGGACTCTGACAAAGAAGATGGAGCCCCAAAAGTAGAGTTAAAGGAGTTGCCTGAAACTCTTAAATACATCTTCTTGGGTGATGAGGAGACTTATCCTGTCATCATTAATAAAGGGTTGTCTGAAGAGCAGGAAATGAGGTTGACAGAGGTGCTGAAGAACCATAAGACTGCCATAGGGTGGTCTATTTCTGATTTGAAGGGTATAAATCTCTCATTTTGTACTCATAAAATTCTCATGGAGGATGATGTCAGACCAGTAAGGCAACCTCAAAGGAGGCTTAATCCTACAATGAAGGAGGTGGTGAGAAAAGAAGTGTGAAACTTTTTGATGCTGGTATAATTTACCCGATTTCAGATACTGGTTGGGTAAGTCCAGTGAAGACTGTTTCGAAGAAAGAAGGCATCACTGCGGTCCACAACGAAAAAAATGAACTAATTCCGACCAGAATTATAACTGGTTGGAGGATGTGTGTGGATTACCGAAGTTTGAATGCCACCAAAAGGAGGACCTGTGAGAGAGACACCGAGACTCTGTCTCTCAAAGAAAACAATACTTGAAAGAGGTAACCGTCAGGCTCGTGACGTTAAACAAGCGCTCATTGGGAGGCAACCCAATGTAGAGTTTATTTTATTTTATTTTCTAGTTAGTTATTTGTTTCCTTTGAACGTCTTGCTATGTTGACTATCTAGATTAAAATGCTGAGTTGTATGCTAAGATGCATTGACATGTTGTTTTCTGAATTTGATTCCAACTGTTGCTTTGTTCTGTCTTATTTTTGAGATAAAGTTGCAATCAAATCTGGGAATGGTGGTTTGCTTTATACTTCTGGCTTGATTACTTGTGATCTAATTGCCCTATTGTCATATTCTGTGCATGGGAAATTTTTCTGGTTTTCAGGGTTCACAAGCTGGAAAGTCTAAAATAAAAAAACCGGCGGTACCAAAAGGGCTAAGACTTTTGCTTCTGTATCTTTTGATGATTTTCGGTTTGTTTCTGCGGAGGCCCAGGAAACCACCAGCTCCTCCATCTGCTGAGTCATCCCATGCTGCTGAGAGAGTGACGATGAGGACGAGTGATATCTCCTTGCTGTCGGAGATTTATTATATTTCGTTAATCTTTGGGTTTAAATATTGCTGGGGATAGCAATTCTTTAAATCTGGGAATGGTAAGCTTTGGAAAAGTATTCTGGAACTGCAATTCCTTTTATCAGGGGAGATATTCTAAATTCTTTACATTCTATTTTTAGTTAGTTGTTGGTTTGTGTTGCTCTTAGATAAAAATAAAAATAAAATAAAATAATAAATAAATAAATAAATTTTTTTGGAAATATATTTCTTAAGGAATTCTCAGGTTTAAATGTGCTTACCCAATTAACTTGCTTGATTGAATCTTAGGAAGTATGTTGTGTGACATTATGGCATGACATTGCATATGTATAATTGGATTACATGATTGCTCGTTTGTCTGAATTGATGTTGTGAAATTTTGATAATGTCTGAGGTTAATTTTCTTGAGTCTACATTGATACCATAGCTGTGAGGTTTGAGCTTAAACACTGAATTTTCTTGTTGAGAGACCTCACTGTTGTAACACTCCAGAACTTGATCTGTTTCTCTGTAATGCATGCATTGGTTGAGATGATAAAGACATTTTGTTCTTATTAGCCTATGGCCAAAATAGTCCACCTGTATGAAATTTTTCCATTGTTAGCCCCTTGAGCTTGAGCTTATTTTGTTGATAAATGACCCGTTGGCCTGATTGGTGGCTTAGCTTACATCCATGTGACTCACCCTGATTGAGATTGAATTACTGATGTGTTGAAAATAAACAAAGAAATTGAGGTAACCTCCACAAAGGTTAAGTGATTTAGGGATGTATATTTCATTTGTACCCTTATTATAATAAAAAAAAGAAAAAGAAGAAGGGACAAATATGCATAAAAGGTGGCTGAAAGGAATTAATTCCCAAAATTCTGTGGGAATGTTAGTGGAGCAAAACCATTGAGCTGAATATGCTAAATTGGAAGAGTATCAGTTTTTCAATCTCATTGTTGTTTGAGCTACTCTCCATATATTCATACCCTTTTAACCCGACCAAGATACAACATGTGAAGTCCTTTTGATCAACTGGTGCATGTGTTTGATTCTTCATTTTAAAGAATTTTGAGAATATGATCAAGCTTATGGTAGTGTTATAGCTGTGTTGGATTGAGTGCTCATGATACCCTAAAACACTGAGTGTTGAGTGAATATTATTTATCTTTGAGAGGGTTAATCAATGTAGACTCGTATCTTTAAGAAGCTGATGACATTGTTGGAAAATTGTGATATTGGATCAGTCGTGCTTAGTATAGTGTGTCTGAGAGTGTCTATGTATTGTTATGCTAGATTAATTAATTGTTTCCTGGATTGAGTCTTGTACATTGCTGGGGACAGGAATTTTCTAAATCTGGGAATGGTTTGATGTGCCTCTGGCATATGAAGTTTTCCAAGCTAAAAATGATAAGGATTAAGTCATAAAAGAACAGTTTATTTACATATTTGCTTATTATGTTGACTTTTCAATTTCAATGATATTTCTCACCTATTTGTTGTGTTTTTATATAGGGAGAAAGAAAGAGAAAACGAAATTTCAAAAGACTGTTGGCGCGAATCTGCACGGGCTTGGGTTTTGAGCTGCACCGTGAAGACCTGGGCAATTTTCCAGAAAAGTTGCGCGATCTGGCGCCACTATGGCGCGATCCTGCACCAACCAGATTCCCCTGGGCTACTTACCAGAGAAGTGGCGCGATCTGGCGCCATTGTGGCACGATCCTGCGCCAGTTAGGTTGCAGTTCTACATTCCAGAGAAGTGGCGTGGTTCCACGCCATAGTGGCGCGATCCCACGCCAGTTTGCGAGAAAAATCACCGTGTTCTGAAATGGAAATTTTGGCAGAAGCAAACCAAGATTATAAAAAGAACGTTGTGAGGGTTTATTCAAAAAACTTTTCGACGACAGAGAAAAACAAGGATTCCAAAAGGAGGAGAGGAACATAGGATTGTTCTTAGTCTTCTTTTTGTAATTACATTATTTCATCTTTATCTTTTATAATTTTATGTTAGCCATGATTATGGTTGGCTAGTACTCTTTATTGTAGTTAGGGTCACAAACCCTATGTGAACCCTTGTTACAACGAATTGGTTTATAATTACTCTTTTATATATTTATATTATCTTTACTCTATGCGTAATATCTTCTTTGTTAGAATTGATCAATTTAATAGTTGATGATAGTTTGAGGGTAAAAACCCTAGATAGGAATATTGGGGTTTTTGATCTTGAAAGGGAGTAGGATAACAATTTGTATGTGTGCTAGAAATAGACGTATATAACATTGCAGATGTTTAATTTATCGTGCTTATTGCTTAATTTCATGAGAAACATCGCAAGTAATTGAGGTTTCAATTGGGGTTAAAAGGTTAACCTTGCAAGGGATTGAAGGTTAACTATTTAATGATTTTTAGATGATAAATTATCTGAGTATTTATTTAAATGAGTATTTTAAATCAATCCAGAGTAAAAGGTGAGATCATATGGTGAGTGCACTCTAGCTACAATGCCTTCTTATATTTTATAAAATCAATCTTTGCTCTATTTTTCATAACAAAATTCCAAAAATATGTTTTTATCTTAGTTCTTATTATTACTCAAATCCATAATATTTTGTCACATCTATTTGATCTTTTTCTGTCTTAAAAGGAACGATTATTTGATATTTGATCACAATCTCTATGGAGACGATACTTTTCTTATCACTGTATTACTTGTGCGATCGGTACACTTGCTGGTGAGCATCAAGCATTGGACCAATCGATGTTTTCCAAGTGGTTCAAACAAAATTACCCACAATTAAATCGTGGCTAAATTTCATTCAAAAAGTCATACCTGACTAGTCGCGCGGACGAGCCATGCATGGCTCAATAAAAGTTAGCCTTAGTTGTATTGTAGCAAAATTATCGTGGCAATTATCATTGTCCAAACTGTTATTTTCATAACCATTTATAGGTGTTCCATGTACAAAAGTATTACTCTTATTTTCATTTTCAAACATGGAATATGAATATGTAGGATTGTCAACTACGGAAAGTTTGGATGATAATTGCTCAACTTGATTATCAAAATCAATGCAATTTTCAAGAATGACTGAGAATTCACAATTCAAGGATATTTTCTCTTCTTGAAAATCATATACATTTTCAATGATGAAAATGCTTTGTAGAGAAGCCAAATTTCTATTTTGGAAATTCAACAAGCTATCATTCAAATCATCATACGCACATTGAAAATTATCATGCGGAGGAATATAATCAAGTTCATAATTTTTTACCCTAAGTTGAATGTCATCATCTTCATACTAATTAAGGTTTTAAGTATACTTGATTACTGTCAATTCGTTTTTGAGTATTTTTGTCAAGATTATCTTCCTCTAGTAGGTTTTTCTCTATTTGCTCTCTATATACATCTTCATGCACAAAGTTATCGTTAGCAACATACATAGCAACAACAGTATCCCATATATCTTTACAAACTCTTATAATATTTGATCTTGGCATATGCATCATCACACTAACTTTTTCTATCCATTTGCAAGAAGACAAAACATCTTTTATTATGCATTCTTCTATTTTCAATAAGGAGCCTTTATCTACAACATGCCATATATAAATATGAATTAATTCCATAAAAACTTTCATTCTTCTCATCCAATAATCAAATTCATCACCATCAAAGAATAGTGCTTTATCACATTCAAAACCTTCTATTTACAATTTTTATAATGGTAGCCACAACAAGAATCTTTAACTCTAGGCAGTTAAGCCTCTAACAGAGCACTAAGCTCTGATACCACTTGTTAGAAATGTGACTTCCATACTCAAGAGGGGGGTCAATTGAGTATTATAATATTTTTACAAAATCCCCTTTTTGTTTCTGAATAATCATTTAAGTAAACTTTGATATATGAAAAGATAACTAATACATATAAGCAATCCATAACATATTATATATCACAATTATAGAACCGATTGTAGCATATACAAGATATTAAAGTAGCACTTATAATGCTGAAACAATAGGAGTTAAAGGTTTAGAAGATTGCAAAAACTACTTATCCTGATTCGGTTACTTCCACTTGTGACCTATCTCCATATTGAAGTAGCTCAATCAAACTTTTCACTAACGGTTAAGCTTCACGGGTGCTTGAAAAACCTTTATGTAACACCCCGTATATATCTGATTTGTTATCATATCATCGTATTAAGCCATGCTTAATATAAAATGCGGAATATCTTTTTCCTTTCAATTATGACGTCATTATACTTAGCCAAGTTGATTACTTAATTATTTTCATAAATACATCGCCTGTAGGATATTGCAAAAGACATTATCTACACTAAATAACCTCGTATCATAAAAATAGATGAGTTTCTACTCACGGATCTACAACACGTAGTCCGGAGAATATCCTGATAATTTAAACAACTCCAAACTAACCTAAAGGAAGTCAAGTCAATGTGGCATGGACAATCCCCATGCTCCCCAAATAAGGCATACAAGCCCAACATAGTCGCAACAGCAAAGACATAATAAAATATAATCATAAGATGGCATATCAGCATCCAACATATAATTAGATAAACAACAATATCAGCTAACTCAGCTCCGACCTCTTGCCACCCGAGGTCTCAACCCGTGGTTTACCGGAACCTGAAATATGTGTCCCAAACGTGGGGTGAGATCTATAAACAGAAATCTCAGTAAGACAAGGGGTCCTCAAGGATCTTCCACTCCAAAGGTTCATCTTTTAACCTACTAAATCGTTAAAGCATGCATTTTTACTTTGTTCAAGGTTCATATACAGATTACATACTTGTTTAACTCATTAACATGCCAAGACTCTATTTTTAAACATCAACAACTCATGATAAAGGTTGGTAACACTTACCCAAGCTCAAAGCAGAGCAACAATGGCTCTTGGAGCTCACCACGCTGCCTCTACAGTTCTGACTTGAAGGAAAACAAAAATGACAACAAAGCAAGGTCCTTTCTTCACAAGGAAAGCTTCTTGAAACATCAAAACACCATGACAATGGTTCCTTCAACCCTCACTATGAAGTCAGCCCCTAAACCACCACTAAACAGAAACCAACACTCAGAAAATGGTACATTTCTCCCTCACCAAGCTCACACCCAAGTGTTTAACACATTTATAGGAAGATTCAAAGACAAAAGGTGGTTCTTTGTTGAGTTTTCGTGAAGAAGAGCAAGGTGGCATCTTGGAGACTCAAGGTTCAGAAGAAAACCCACGTAGGAGGCTGAGTATCAGCCTAGGGTTTAGTGCCAAGCACTATATATAGGCGGTTTAAGTTTAATCACACTGTATTAGAACTAATAGCTACACTTATCATTTTAATCCCAAACTTAGGATTCTGAACCTACTCATTTTTCTAAGATTTGTCACATTTTTATTTATTTTTCGCAGCACCTTTCCGGTACGCGCTTTTCCATAGCCAGTATCAGTTCTGGCACAAGTTCTCATTATTTTAACTTGAAACTTGAAATCACAGTCCTACATATTATTCTAGGAATATTCATGCACTTATTATAATTTTCTGGGATACTTCATCGGTACGCATTTATACCGACTAGCAGAACCGGTATCTGCACTTTTCGTCCGAAAAGCGACTTCCAGCATTAATCCTCACTTACTATAATTATTTAAGCCTCATAATAATTATTAGGGTCAATTATGGAATTATTTTCTAATTATACATAATTAATTAATTAATTTCCTTAATTAACAGTGCAGGTTCTTACACTTTACAATCCACCAAGTTTATGGGTACTTGGCAACCTTACAATTCTCTCCAAATTTCCCTAGGTATTTTGGCTACCTTTCAAATTCAATGGATCTCATAACCCTTAATCACTTAAGATAAAAAGGAATGAAGTGTTTGACATTGGATAAGAACTCTAAAAGTGCAGATTTTACAACTTTAGGAACTAGGTGGGTTTAAGAATAAATAATCAAGAATAGATGTAACCAATGAGTGTAAAGATGTTAGGTGCACGAGTTAAGGCTCAATAAATGACGAAAATTACGTTTCTTAGCCTTTAGAGTCGTTAACAATGTGTTTTTATACCTTACCAATGAAATATAGTCGTTTATAGCCATTGAAACACTTTTTGGAAAGTGCATATATATATATATATATATATATATATATATATATATATATATATATATATCGAGGCATATCCGGATATGTCAGCCCTGCAACACATATTCAGATAAGCTACAATAGATATTCGAATATATTATAACAGCAGGCACCTATAGCTCAAATCTTATTTCCTTTTGATCCAAAATAGTTTACATTAATGTGAACACGTGTAATTAGACTAGGAAAACATGTTTATTTGTTCAAGTCATATAAAATCATTCCAATCCAAATTTAATTCATCAAACCAAGGAATCAACCTATTTTTCATCATGCAATATCAAAAATGCATTTCTTAAGGTCAAAGAGAATTTCAACAATGTGAGCATGTGTATTTAGGATGTGCAAGTATGCTTGTGTGCTCAAATCATGTCACAATCATTTCAATTCATTTTTTACCTATCAAACTAGGATTTTTGTGCACCTTTTCATTATGCAATGATGGAAATTTTTGAGCTCATGCAATGCAAGCTACCATATACCCTTACATATAAGTCTAAGTTATAAAGGAATAATCTAATAAGATATTGAACTTAACTTCTTATGCTAGTGATTGGACCTTGATGTTTCTCTTGTCTTTTGCATTTGACTTTATATGTACTCTTTTACCATGGCTTGTGACATTAAGCTTCTCTTGAAACTAGTCCATGGTTTGTGCCCTTTGATTTTGGTTTCGCTCTTCTTTCTCTTCCTTGTTGCTCTTGGTTTATTCTTCTTGCATTGTTGTTATCAAGGCTCTTCTCTTTTTGTTGTTGCCACTCTTCTATCATTAAAACATATTCCTTGCTTTTGATAACAATATTGTAATTGATATACTTATTATAAACTTGTTAAGAAAATTAATTCAAAACTTGGTAAAAATTGGTTTGAACTTAAGTTTCTAATGGGGAAATGAAATATAACTTACCTCTATGCGATCTTAATCATATGATCGACGAATTGTAATTTTTAATTTCATTGAAATTAGTCTCTTTCCTGAAAATGTATTTAGCATATATAACATATATTTAGATATATTTATACTGTATAAAATTTATTTGTTATGTTTTTTTAGTATGTATGTAAATGAATTACTTTCAACATAATTTAGTTACATTTTAATTTTTCTTCTTCTTAATTTTAATTTTATATGAAACATTTATATGTTAAATAGTCAGGTTTTAATTTATTCTTATATATTTATAAGGTATATAAATATATACAAAATATCAATTCCATGTTCGTTCAACTACAAAATTTTAAACTTTTATCTTTTCCAAGAATTGGTTTGGTCCAATGGAAATGAATTATCTCATGTGTCATTTAACATGATAGTCATGTGAGAATATCTTAACCATTAAAGAATAAATCAACGGTGGTGATTTAGTAATTTTCTATACCAATATTTTTTTTATCTCTTCGCTCATTATCACTGATTCACCCATGTATGGTTAGGATCATCCTACATAATATGATTATATTAAATAACACATGTGAGTATCCACTCTTGGTTCCAATATAGTTTTTGTAACACCCCGTGTATACCCAGTTTGTTATCATGTCATCGTATTAAGCAGAGTTTAATTTAAAATGCAGAACTAACTTTTTCTTTTCAATTATGACATCATTATTATTAACCAAGTAATATTAACCAAGTTGATTACTGAATTCATTTTCAAAAGATTGCCTGTATGTAAATTGCAATTCAACAACTAACTGAAATACCTCATATATTAATGTGTTGCTAGTCACGGAACTACAAGACGTAGACCGGACATAATCCTGATAGTTTATACAACTCAAGTCTAACTAAATAAGGCATAATCAATGTGGCATGGACAATTCCCATACTCACCAAATAAGGCAACAAGGCCCAACAAGTCTCAGCTCAAATAATAATAGCATGACAATAAAGCACAAATCAGCATTCAAGCAGATCAGCATAAACAGACAATAAACAGTCAACTAAGCTTCGACCTCCTGCCGCCTGAGGTCTCAACCCCCGAGGTACTTGAACCTGAAAATGTGCCCCAGACGTGGGGTGAGATCTCTAAAAAAAAATCTCAGTAAGACAAGGGGTCCTCAAGGACTCTTTCGCCCCAAGCTCACTTACAAGTATAATATAAGTTCAAAAATAGTATTTTCAATGCATGTTCATGTTAAAGCATTTAAATCATGATAGTATAATCTCTTGCACAACTAGTCAAATACTACAACTTATTAATCATGTGATGTATGCAAGTGCGGTTCGACTGGCCAGGGAACAGGATAAGGTTTATACACGTCTGTTACCTACCAACATGAGGGAGGCTTCCTCATGCCTTGCACACAGGGTGGCTGCCTGATCGTACAAGTACTAACATCACATTCATACATTACATATGCCTTGCACACCAGGGTGGCTGCCTGATCGTACAAGTACTAACATGACATTCATACATTACATCAACAACTATTTCAACATGTCTCAGACGTATATCAATGCATATATCATCTTCATAAAAGCATACATGCATATAAACCACCCTCCCATGGAGGTCGGTGGAACAAGCAACAGATCAATCCGAGGACACGAAAGCTTACCTGTCACGCTAAACCCTCCCTCACGACTCGGTGTCCAAAGGGTCACAAGTAATAACAGTGTCCAACAAGGTCACAGATCTGTTTTCATAACATCCATACTATCAATAAACATATCATAATTTTTCAGATTTAATACAAACATTATTTCTTTTTCATTTCGCTTACTATAGGCTCTTTCCGAAGCCCCAAGCACTAAACTGTCTTTACCATTTTCAAGACTGTAATTTCATCTCATTACAAAATATTCTTAGATTTTACTATGTTAAACAAAACATCTTAAGATTTCCAACGATATACTTTATGTCTCAATCAGAGTTGTATAACTCCGATTATGTTTTACGCAAGGTGACTGCTGCAAACGAAATTTCCAGCAACCAAAACCCGACTTAAAATTGGCACTTCTATGAGACCACTTATCCAATGGCCAAGAAATTTTACATATTTGTAGCCCTATGTTTTAGCTTCACATAGGTCCAAACCTCACTCAATTTGGAGCTCTGTAGCTCGAGATATCGCAATTTACTAAACTAGGTTGTTGCTGTCACATTTGCACTAGGTAATCGATTACCATACAGGGGATAATCGATTACCACCTGTGCAGAAACGCAAAAATGCAGATTTTTCTGCATAATCCGAAGTGGGAATGGCTCCCATTGATCCAAGGTTAGGTTTTGGCACAAAACAGTGGTTCAACAATACTTATTATACATGTATTAACCACTTTTAACATGAATCATTAAAGTTCGCTCATTTAGTGACTAAAACAAGCTAAAATCATGGATTTTCAAAGAAATGATCAAGGTATACCTATAGGGGTTCAAACTCAGCAGAAAAATAGGCTCTTGGAGCTCTCCAATCTGACCCAAAAATTAGGTTCTACAAAGCCACGAAAATGGTGACCAAAGCTTAGTCTTTTCTCCACCAAAATGATACCTTGAAGCTTTAAATGGCATGGAGATGGCTCCCACACCTCACGGCCTCAAAGTCAGCAGCTCTCTCACCTACCACAACACCCACAACTCAGAAATGGCTGAACTTTTACCCACCCAAGACTAGAGCACACTCATACAAGTAACTTTGGTGAAGGAACTAAGTGGAAAGGTGCTCTCTTGTAGCTTCAATGGAGGGGAGAAGATGGAGGAAGGGGCTGCCTCAAGAAGCTCAGAAAAAACCCACACACGTTATGATTTTCTGACCTAGGATCATGTGCCTTTTGGTATTTATGGGCGCGCTTAAGTTTAATCGCGTAGTATTAGCGTTAATAGCTAAGTATTCTGAACCTAGCCATTTTTCTAACATTTTTCATATTTTTATTTTAATTTTTCGCAATACTTTTTTGGTACGCATTTTAACGCTGACAGTATTAGTTCTGAACCAGTTCTCATTATTTTGGCTTGAAACTTGTTATGCTAATCCTATATATTACTCTAGTGACATATACATACTTTTCATAATCTTCCGGGATACTTCATCGGTACGCATTTATACCGTGGAGCAGAATCGGTATCTGCACTTTTTGTCAGAAAAGCGACTTTCAACATTATTAATCACTTACCATAATTATTTAAGCCTTCTCCTAATTATTAAGGTCAATTATAAAATTATCTCATTAAACTCATAATTAATTAATTAAATTCTTAAATTAACGGTGCAAGTTCTTACAATCTATGTACGATACTGACACGGAACACGTGACACTATACGACACGACACTCCGACACGTTAATTCTAAAAAATGTTAGATTTCGACACGTTAGGACACATTTTGATATTAAATAATATTTTTAATTTATATAGTATATGTTATATTTAATATTCAATAATTTAACAAAAAATGAACCTAAACTTATAATATTCATCAATTTTGCAAAGAAACATAAGATATCCCAAATATTTATATTAAACTCACTAAAATGCTAATCGAAATTCAACGAATCTAATAGTTGAAATTAAAAACTCAACGCAACGCAACCTTTGAACCTTTTTTTGAATTTCTTTAACACGCGTTAGAGTGTAGGAGAGTGTCGGAGTGTCGGACACGACTCTTCAAGGTTTTTGAAGTGTTGGTGTTTCATAGCTTACAGTTTTATTCTGATTCTTCAACCAATTGAGGTAATTAGCGTTAACATTTTCTTCATTAATACTAGATATACTTTGCAAATCATTAATTAGTCCATGTAGATAGTTATAAATAAATGTGTTTAAGGGTTTAAATTGACACCAAATCAATATTTATTTATCTTTTATTTATATAATCAGCTGTTTGGGTGCATGATATATGTGATCATTCATATTAGAGGACAAGCCCGGTTGGTAGTGGACTCAAATATGGAAAAGGATTAATATTGGGCTTATTATAGAGGAGTCCGGTCTTTAATTAGTGGGCCTATTCCTCTTAAGATTTCACCTTATCTATTAACGGTCCAATATGTAAACAAGGAAACATTTTATTTATCAAAATTCTTAATGACAAAAAACAAGTATAATTTCTTTAATTTAACGATTTATTTTTTGGGAAACAAGGAGAACCTGTTGAGATTAATTCGAGTAATAGGAAAATAGAATGTGGAGAGATTGACCCCTTTCAACATCGGTCATATCATATGGCCCTAAAGGTCAATAGAGTCATTATGCGAGTTAAAAGAGTCATTATGCGAGTTAAGGCATACAGGTAAATTGTATATGCTATTTACACATCAGCAAAAACTATTTCAATTACTATCCCCTAAACAATATCATCCAAGTTGAAGTATCTTTAGGAACTATAATAATGCATGAGTGGGAAAAGAAGGGAAAAATGAAAAATAGAAGAAGAAGAAAGTAATGAACGGCTAATCATTGAAATTGAGATTTCATTTCACTTTATATTCAGAAAAAAATATGGAAAAGAACATTTGGGACACAATGGAAAGACCTAATCATATCATAATATTATATATAATATTTAAAATTTCCTATCTATTGTTGATAGTGATATTGGCATGGTAAATATAAGGGAATAGTTAGATCATCTCACCCCATATGTTTTTTTTTTTTAACATGACAATTTTATGTGTTGCATCTTAAATTTTTTTTTCTCGGTGTTGGGGGGGGGGGGGGGGGGGTGGGATTGCATCTTAATTATTTATTGACAGATCAACAATTATTATTTTAATGACTAAAATAATAATTTTACAAAATAAAAAAGTTGAAATAATTATTTTAATTACTAATTGTTGATTTGCATGACTAAAATTCAACTCATAATACGCCAACTTATTCTTATGCTTTTATGATTACATGGCTTCTATTTTGGTAAGGACAAGCATCACCAACTTTTTTTTTTGGATACAGCATCACCAACTTTCGTAATTAACTAAAGCGAAGAATTCTCTCTATGCGTGGGTCCCATTGGCTCTAGGTCATGATACACGCTCAGCTAAATCTGAGTTATCTAATATTTAATTAAGTGCAGTCGGATACTATTGTTCTAAAACAGAAGCTAAATATATGTTTAAGTATTTCTTACTCATCTTGCTAAACCTCATGTTTTAGTTTCTAATTGAATAGTGTATAGTTTATATTTTTGTATTGCGTTGAAGTGGTGTTTCTGACGAACTTGTATAAAATATTAATCTTTTATTTGGTTCGATTAAAGGCAGATCATTAACACTAATTAAGATTAAAAAATTTATAAGGATATTTCTTTATAGGATAAGTCTAAATAATTAACATAATTAATATTCGAACTAGTAACTATGTGCCTATCTATAAAGTGTGAAAATCAATTAAATCTAAGTTAGGATTTGCTTACGTAGGCCTAAACTTATTTTATAAAATATTGACATAAAATTGACTTGTTATTTATTGTAAGTTTTTTCTTTTCTTTTCTTTTTCGAGTCAAATGTGAATTGAAATAAAAGCATGACCCAACTCATCAAATCCAATTTAGAGATTTCTTTTACATGAAGGCTTTCAAATAAATCAAGAAACTTAAACTTTTTAGCTTTCAAATTAATTAGTATATCAATAAAATTATTATATTATTATGTATAAGGTTAACTGTTATATTAATGTATATTTAATAAATTGTAATATTCTAAATTCTTATTACATATCTAAATAATAAATAAATATATCAGCCTGATAGACTAATTAAGTAGAGTCAGGCTTAGTCTTTTGCCCGCTTGGTTAATTAAATAGACTTTTTCAAAAGTTCAAATCTAACTTATTTGCTAAATAAGTTAGGTCAAATAGGACAAATAAAAGTTGGAAAAATATTTGTTCTTTTAAGAGATATAACTTTGTGTTATTTCATATCCTAGCCGTTGATTTTCATCAATCAATGGTTATAATTTATTACGAATTATTAATTAATTAATAAGTTTGACCTAATACATTATGACCATTGATTGACGGAAATTAACGGTTACGATATAAAAAAACAAAATATAATATACAAATATGGACAAAACTCACACATGTTGTCATCATTTTTCTTCCTTCTCTAAACTTAAGTCCTTAATCTTCCCACATCCCTGCCATTTTTATATTGTTAAGCTGTGCTGGCTCTGTTTGGTTCAAATATCTTACCCACTTGATAGCAAGTGTTCTGATTGTTTTTGGATGTTGATGCAAATTTGTTGTGAATAAAATTCAAAAATAAAATATTTAACTTTTATTTCTCATTTTGTAACCCTTCGCTTAAGCTAATGGAAGCCACATAGCTGGTACATTAATACTACAGGGTCATTTAAATAGGCTGAAAACGAGCCAACCAGCGAGCAATTTTTGAGTCAACCCGCGAGCCAACTCGCGAGCTATTTTTTCAAGCCAACCCACGAGCCATATTTTTGAGCCAACCCGCGAGCCAACCCTAATCCGACTCGGGTCGGGTTGGGTTGGATTTTCTGGCTTTTTTTTTTTTTAGCCAACCCTAACCCGACTCGTCTTTTTTGGGTTGAATGCGGGTTGGGCCGAGTCGGGTCAGGTTGGGCCGTTTTGCCAACCCTAGGCCTAACCATTACTTTTAATATAAATTAGATGGGTAAAACTAGAGTCATGTTACATGAAAATATATCCATTTCCTGCTGACACAAAACAATTGATGGGCCCATGTGTTTTTAAAAATAAAAATAAAAAAAGCACATAGATCGATGTATAGGTGTCGACAAAATTTTGATTTTCCAGTAACAGGACGGATGTTTAACCCAAATTAGATATACCAAAAATAAGTTTCTTTACACATGTATTTATATGCATGTTTCGTAATATGATTATAATTTTGTAATTTTTTTTTCAAAAATTATCTTGGTATAGTATTTTGATTATGTTATTTCGATTACACAATAAATTAATTTAACCACATATTTAATTCCATGCACATAAACTTTTGCATACATTCATTCAGATGCTACGACTTTGTTAGCTTGAAATAATATTACTCAATGATTTACATATATATCTATATTATATTAAAAAATGCATGTGATATGTAAATTAATCATTAATCGTATAATAATGGTCTTAATTAACCAAGGCAAAGGGAACCCAACAACTAATAGCACATAAACAAAACGTAGGGACAGTACTTCTAATCTTAGCAAAACTCATTAATTAACAAAATCTGACTAGTCCATATAGACAATTCGACTGTGTAGAATGAACTCGATATATAAGTAAAAGATCTTAGTGAAAAAAAAAAGTTGAAACTTATTGGAGACTGTTTTTCCAATATGTTATTATCTCTTCACACACGATCACGTTTGCTTTTGCCATATGGCAAAAGATACTATGCCTACAACCATTGTTGACATTGAAGGCTAAGACTGTCGAAGTCACCTTAAGACTTGAGAGAGATAGAGAGACAATGGATTTCTTGGTAAGCATGAGAAGTCTACGTGAAGGAATGAAATTATGGTTGGCTGAAAAATGTTTTCTTCAATTTTTCTTCTTAGTTTTCTGCTATTTATATTTTTATCTTTATCTACACTCCAAGGTGACATTGGACCTAAATGCTTACTCTGTGTTTATACATTAGGTTGCCCCAATCCCACTCAACTCTCTATCCATTTTTATTTGTTTATTTCCAATTTTAAACTTTTGTTTTATTTAAGAAATTCATTAAAGATACCTTTAGTCAGAGTAAAAGGGACAAAATCACAATCCAAAAACCAAAAAAAGAAGAACCTACATTTATTCTTCTACAAGTTTTCATACCAGTATGCAAAGCAGTACTAAACTTAAGATCAAAGCAATCTTTTTTTATTTTTTTTTATTCTTATGATCTCCCTGTGCAACCAACCCTATCTCTACTTGTTAATCTCACTATCTATTTAGATTTTTAGGTATCTCTCTCCTCTTTCTAGTTAAGTGCAAGCGGAGGTTGGTTGGGAAGGAGTGCAATATTATTCACTCTCATGCAAAAGAGAGCACTAAAAAAGTGAGGGAGAATTTAATCCTTCCCACACCTCAACAAGTACTGGCATGAGGGGTGCAATCTTTAGAAGAGACAAGTTTTGCTTTTGTCCCTTTTATTAATCATTACTACTTTAAATCCCTCTGTAACCATTCTCTCTGTCCCCCTAGGTGGATCTCTTCTAGTTTCTGTTCCATTTGTTTTATAGCAGCAGAAGCGAAAACGAGGAAAAGAAGATCTCCCTAAATGGAATGAGTGAGGAATAGAAGAGAAAAAACAAGGAAATGACTCAGTGCAGTGACCCTGAAAACAATCATAACATCATAGTAGAGGGACGAAAGGACAGCACAATAAGAACTTGTCCTACATGTGGTCATCATATCAAATGCCAAGAACAGGTTTTTGATTATAAATCTTTTGTTAATGAGCACATATCATTACCCTTCTATTTTTTTTTTAATTACTTTTTTAGTTGCCTTAGTTCTTTTTTTTTTATTTTTTTTTATTTTGGGGTGTTCTATATGAATGAAATATAAATATTGTGGAGTTTAATTATTAGGGTGGTGGAATTCATGACTTACCTGGGCTTCCTGCTGGAGTGAAGTTTGATCCCACAGATCAAGAGATTCTTGAACATTTGGAAGCCAAGGTTCGCTCTGATATTCATAAGCTTCACCCGCTAATTGATGAGTTTATCCCTACTCTTGAAGGAGAGAATGGAATCTGCTATACTCATCCAGAGAAGTTGCCAGGTCAATTACAATTCAAGATCTCAAATCCTGTAAATTTGATTGTGATTACAATTTCTTGACTTCAGTTTTTTCTTAATTTTTTTTTCCTATTCAATCGTCGATAATCCAATTAGTCCAGCTAAGCAGTATTTGATCTATATAAAGGGCAACTCTCCCGATACCATTTTCTCTATTTCAAGGACTCGTAATCGGAACTTCCTCGTATCATTTTCTAATGAGTCTTATATCTCACATCATAATAAATTTAAGTTATGCATATATAATCCTTCAAGCTAAATCTCAAATAGTTAATCATGATGTAAGGGGAATGGATCCTCTCATGTCATATCAAAGACAAAAAAGTTAGAATAAAGAGTGAGAAAATAATAATTGTTGATTTTATTTATAAACGATTGGGATCATTTTGCGTGAAGTCATGTGATATGAGAGGATCCATTCTCCTAATATCATACATGCATCCCATCGGACAAGGGGATCTACCCTTCAACTAACCTTGGTATTACATGGTACCTAGCTTCTTATCTTCTCTTTCATATCTCAATAATATACGTGGCACAAAAAATGTTCTTAATTAGATGTGAAGTTATAAGTTTTGTTATATTCTCTGCTGTGGATTAACATCTAATTACTTTATTAAATTTCACTGCAGGGGTTAGCAAAGATGGCCAGATCCGCCATTTCTTTCATCGGCCTTCAAAGGCATATACAACAGGAACAAGGAAAAGGAGAAAGGTGCACTCAGATGAGGATGGTAGTGAAACACGTTGGCACAAAACAGGTAAAACTAGGCCAGTGTATAACAGTGCAAAGTTGAAAGGGTACAAGAAAATTCTTGTACTTTACACTAACTATGGAAAGCAAAGAAAGCCAGAGAAAACAAATTGGGTCATGCACCAGTACCACCTTGGCGATGATGAAGAGGAGAAGGAAGGGGAGCTAGTAGTCTCCAAAGTTTTCTATCAAACACAACCTAGACAATGTGGTTCATTGATGAAAGACTCATCAGTTCCTGAAAAACTTATGAAGGGTCAAAGTATGCATGAGGTAATCAATAACAAAAACAATGGTTTTGTTGAGTACTACCATTCAAATTTCATATCATTTGATCAAGGGAGCCAGCATAGATCTAACAGTGCTCAAGTAATTTCCCATTTTCCTGTCCATGATGGTGCTCCTTTCATTCCTTGAAAGAAGTGGTGGAAAAGAAGATGAAAGATCATGAGAGGCCATGAAATGAGGTGAAGAAAATATTAAATTGGATTCATAATTCTGAGGCATTACAATTATATATCATACAAAAATGAAATAAGTTAATAACCTACTTTAGTTAATAAGGAGAGAAATTGCTTCATTTGAAAACTTCTGTTAAGAAAGTAAGAGTTAGCTGTAACACTTTTTTCTTTCTTTCTTTCATTGCTTTGAATTTTTTTTAGGGTAGTTTCTATCATGCTTTGTACAGTGAACAAGAAAATATGTACGTCAAAGGTATCATGTCGTTGTTTGGGTAAAGACTAACCATCAACCTGTACAAACATGACTTTTACCTTAAGCACTCTTGAACTACAGAATCTACGTGTGTTTCTTTCCCCCCCAGAAAGTACTAGTTGTAATCGTAATAATATTTATTGCCTTGAGAACGCAAATGTGCCCTCACTTATAGGAATTTCTAATACATGAGGAATGTTATTTCTTTGTTGTAAAGCGTTACAGGAAATTGAACTGGATATGATACATAATAGTTCTTCGTAATGTAAAAGTAACATGATAATTAAATCTTCTCCAACAATTCTATACAATGATTGATTTTGATGATTGAGTTTATAATTTAACGAGTGACAAAATAATTAAAATAAGCTATCTTTAAAGGGATGACCTGTTTAGGCCCACAAATTTTTGTAAAGCGAGTCAAACTAATTATTTAACAACTCATTTAAATGCGAGTAAGACAAAACCAGATCGTTTAACAACCCTAAAGAAAAGGGTTTAATTGAAACAACTTGACACGTGCATGGTCACCGCATTTCAATGATAATCGAGCAAGAGAACTGCATAATTACATTTATATCCACCGATCCACGAGGTATAACTAAATTGTAGAAACACTCAAATTAAAGCATAGTACAAATTATCTACCAAAAAAAAAGTATAGTACAAATTCAATTTATATTTATTATAAATGAAAAGCAAGGGAAAACTTTCTGTCTTGACAATGTATTAATATTGTTAAACGTAAGATTATTGTGATTCCCTGTTATTTTACTCAACCAAGACATTTTATGATATTAAGATCAACACCATTAAGATCCTAGTAAAAGAATAAATATGTTACATATATATTGTGAAAATGTAAAGGCAGAGCGATTAATGGAAAGCTTCATCTCCCATATAAAATGTCAATATGACTTGAGTTACATTAGTCAAAGATAAGCACGTACAATTAGTAACTAATGTGATATAGATCTTGTCAGATGCTCTGCTTGTGAGACGGTCATTATAAGAAATAAAATGGCATCCATAGTAACATATTTTTTTTTTTTTGGTATAGTTAGTAATTAATTTAAAAATATCAAAGATAATGTGAACCAGAAAATTAATAAAAATTTTACTAAGAAAATAATCAAAATAAGGCTGACATTTTTTTATTTTAATTCAGAAATTATGCTAAAAAAATTAAAAAGTTTAATTTGATAAAAAAAGATGAATTTAATAAGATCAAAAATAGGATTAAGATGATTCTTATGACAAACATCAATATAAAAAAGATTAATAAAAGATAACCCTAACAAAATCAAAAACATAAATTTAACAAGAAATAAACAATAAAATAGGATTAAGATGATTCTTATGACTAGGATTGAGATACTTACATAATCAAAATATGAACTGAATAAGATCATAACGTCTTAATTTTACACAATTTAACTCATTGTTTTTTTGTTTTCCTTTATTGTCCATTTTTAATTATATTTATTTCATTTTCAAATTAGCCACTAGAAAAAAAAAAAAAAAAACCCTTTAACCTATTTGACTCCATAAACCTAAATCCAAAAACTAAAATGATTGATCGTAACACAAGAAACAACTGAGATGGATCACGCTTACTGACCCAAACCCAAAACAAAGAAAAGAAAAAGAGCCCACACTCTGGAATTTAAAACCACAACCAAAGCCCCACAAACTACTTAAATCTGCAACCCACAACCTTCTAGAGGGGAAGAACTAGTGCTCGAGATCGGCTTCCTCTTGTGGGTCAACATTTTTGGAATCCAAATCTCACAATCTTAACACGTAAATAAGCCATTCTGACAAATTTGATCCGTTTTGATGACCTTAACACACTTGCTCTTCAAAAAATGGTTTGATTCTACATGTTTGGATGGTAAAACCCTAACTGACGGATGGGGTGGAATTTGGTAGATCTCAATATGTGAACATCTAGAGCTGTCAAAAAGGCTCCAAACCTTTGGGCCACCCCTTTAATCTTCATTTTTTCAGCTCCACCTTTTTTAGCTCTCAAGTAGTAGGGTTATTTTTAGCCCACTTTTTTTTGGCCCTCGTTTCTTTTGGGTTATGAAAGGGCTAACCGCGGGCCAACCTATTTATTTTTATCAAAACTAATTTCCTAATTTCTCTATGTCGTCGTGAACGTTGTTCGTTGTTCTTCTTCACAGCCATTTTTTCTTCTTCTTTAGGTTGTTCGACTCATTCTTCTTCTCTTCTGATTTCGTCTTTCTTCAACTCGTTCTTCTTCTTCTTCTTTGCAAAGGTACAGTTTCGGTTCACAAGTGTTTTTTTTCTCCTCAATGGCTTCATATGTTTTTCTTAGGATTTTTCTGCATGTTTATCTTAGGATTTTTATGTCATAAAATTGATAATTGTTCTGCAGTTCGTACTATTACTTGATTTTCATAATCTGTAGTTTGATTTTATATATTTTTTTATTTTTTGCATGTTAGGTTGTGAAGGCCTATGGGGGCAATTTTGCTTATGTTAAGATGGACAGAAGCTAGTTATAGAGAAGAATTATCTTAGAGTTTATGGTATCATGGATGGTTACCAGGTTTGTAACTTTAAGACTTTTAGATTTATTTAACAACCAGCTTGATCTAAACTACACCATTTTGTGTAATTCTTTACTGAATTATCCTTGCAATTGCTTGCTTCATATGTTATCATGGGGTGTTTGCCCTTTAACTTTGAAATTTCATCTGGGTCTTTTTTCTTTTTCAATTTAAATTGTGTATTCTCATCAATTATTTGGTATTTTTTTTGTTCAAACTGATTGGCTCTTGTTGCCTTGGTTCTAAAAATTTTAAAGATGGTACTCGGATCAAAATGCTGCTATTTATTGTCTTAGCTGAATTTAAATGAACTAGGGTTAATGGACTTAGCTTGGAAAATAAATTTTGCAAACTCAACTGCTATTTTGATTTTCTCAGGTGTATCTTTACTTAAAGTTGGTGGAAGAATGGTTTAGTTAAAAAATTATAATGATAAAGACTAATATAATCCTGCAATATATTATAATTACAAAAATACCTTAATTTTCGTCTCAAAACGACGTCGTTTTGGGCTCATCAGAGATAACTTATCTCCAATAACTGAAGAAATCATTTACCCAATATATATATATATATATATATATATATATATATATATATATATATATATATATATATATATGGAAAAAGTATTTCTCCAGTTACAGGAGATAAAGTTATCTCCAGTGAACTCAAAACGACGTCGTTTTGGGTTATAAAATTAAAAAATTATAACGATAAAGACTAATATAACCCTGCAATATATTATAATTACAAAAAATACCTTGATTTTCGTCTCAAAATGACGTCGTTTTGGGTTCACCGGAGATAACTCATTTTCATTGACCGGAGAAATCCTTTATCCTATATATATATATATATATATATATATATATATATATATATATATATATATATATATATATATATATATAATCAAGTATTTTATCTAGTATTTTTTTCTTAAGATTTGAAATTCAAAACAGAGTTGTTAAAATAAAAAGGAATTGGCAAAACTTTCTGTCCTAGACCGAGTATATAATATAACGAAAGCACCTATTAACATGGCACAAAACTATCCCCTTGACCATGCTCAAATAATTTGATATCATCAAATTCCATGCAACGTAGGACTACACGCTATTCACTGAGGACTACACTCTACTCTGCTTACATGTCTCACAGTAACATCTTTAACCTACCTGTAAATGTAGGGCTTTTCACTCTCAGGTACTCCTCACATTCCTCAACGCAAGCACCCCCATCCTACTGGCATAGCACAAGAAAGCCTGGAGGCCCCCAACAGTAACTTTAGACCGATTTCTACGACCGAGACAGTTTCAATTCAATTTCAATTGCTCGAATTAATAGACAGTTATAAAATTAATTCACATGAAATAATATAAAATATAAAAAAGAATGAAATATGAAAAAAATGTAAGTAATACTTTTTTGACCAGTTTGTTTAACTAGGTAAATCAACTAGCTAGTTCAAAATAATTTAACTGTCAATTTGAATAAAACTAAATCATAACCGAATAAGTATTCAATTTATAGTTAAATTAGCTATATAGATTGCTCAATTTTGTCCCATTTTTTATGACAATGATTTAAACACACACAAACACAATTTATCCTAATTATTGAACTTGTTATGCGAAGGAAAATATGTGATTTTTGTATAAAAATATTGAACGCAGTTTGGGCAGACATTTACTGATCATACATTTGTGTACTTGCGTAGTGACTCAAAATCCTTACTTATATCTCGGTCAATTTTTGGTGTTAAGAGAGGCCAAACTCTCAATAGCTGTTGTCAGATCATAATAAAGCAAAATGTGAATCGTGACATGAAGAAGCTTTTACGTCCTACACTTCAATCGTCATTCGACAAATATTCCCTATATGTATACTCATATAGTACTCTATCAAATTGTTGTTCACAATGATACCATAAATCTATTTTGATTGAAAATATGATAGATTTGTGGTATCATTGTGAACAACAATTTGATAACTTGTCCCACCCAACACGGCATCACGTAACCTAAAGTAAAAGCAAAATCAAAGATCAGAGTGTACGGCAGGCAAGGCTAGAGAATATGGCTCCTCTTTTACTTTCCCCCACTTTTTCTTTTGATCCTTATGTTTTCTCTCCCTTTTGATTGATTTAATGCAACCGAGCATATATAGAGGTCACTGTTAAATCATCATACAAAACAGTGAAAGGTTTAATCACGCTATATACTAACTTACGCACACAGGCAACCCATTTGGTTGTTTTTCGAGCGTGGCATATTCCTTAGCCGAAAGGCTCATTCAGTAGAGAATCACCAGAAGACAAAGTGATAAAAAAAAAATAAACAAATGATTTTCTAAACTAGTGCTAAAGTTATTTGTCTACATCAGAAATGACGAAGCCCAAGATTTCTTGAATTTTGATGCATGTTATATGTTTTATTCGAGAAATTCCGCTGATATAGGAGGCTAAACGGTGCCCGTTATGCTTTAATTAGTATTGGAATAATCCAAGAGAAAGAAATAGCATTAGGATACAATTAGAGTTTCTCAATTAAGTAAAATATTACAACATTGATAAAAAAAATAGTTCACTTCTGTTGATAATAATCTTTTATTAATAGATCATGAGGAAGGTTATAGTTACAACAAGTTACAACCTCTTACAACCATATTTTAACACCGTTGATTTTCGTCAATCAACAGTTATTATTTATTGTTAATTAATAATTAATTAATAAGTTTAATTTGCGAAAATCATAACCATTGATTGACGGAAATCAATGGTGTTAAGATATGATTGTAAGAGGTTGTAAAAAAAAAATTGTAAGTATAACCTACCTAATATATCATATGTCTAAGTTAATGTTGCATTGCAAACTTTTATTGCGACTTGCAAGTCTCAAAATGAAACAATTTTTTATCTCCTAAACTTTTCTTCTATTAAAAAAATTAGAAAATGTATTAGAATACATGACATATTTTTTTAAAACACCATTATTGATGGAGAATGACTCTAAGGGTTGGTGTGATATAGGTGCCTTATTCTTAAGGTGAATCAACATATATTATATAAAGATTAACCACACTGTTATAACTGAATAACCACATTATGCAACAATTAATATCACTTTAATCTCATCCTATATGGTCAAAAGTATTTGCACTAGGCTGACTCTTGTTATTCTCCCTTATTAATTTCAACATCTTGGGTGGATTCATTCCTTTATATATTTTCACTCCGTACTAGTACAAAGATATGGATGGACTAATGAAAAAGGCAACAGATCACCGCACTTTCCGCTGATTGCATGAAAAGAAGAGAAGGGATTGGGAAGGAAGAAAAAGTGAAAAAAATGAACAAAAAAATTAATAATAAAACATAATATGCCTCGATCTTATTAGGTCCATTTTGCTGCATGTATAGAAAATTAAGCCAATCTCGTTATACTACAAGTATGCATTGCAGGGGTGAATGAACATGGTACATTAATTTATTTTAATTTATAGAGTAAAAGCCTATTTGTACTAGAATGATGCTTTTTTGTCACTGGAAATTCTCTTTTAAGCCCAGTGTGACAAGACAACAACTATAACAGGGATGAAACACTGTAATAATGGAGTTCAAAAGCTTGTCCTATGCATTGCCCCCACTACTCCACAATGGTACTCCTTTTATCAAAAAATTAAAGCCACCATTTTTAAAAGGGATCAGCTTTCAGTGTTCAAAAGAATATGCATGGATCTCTCCCCTTTCAGCCCTTCAATAGTTTTCTAACACCAAACTTTTCAGCCCCCCATCAAGCACTCAACTCCCACCTTTTCCTCCCTGCAAAGTTTCCAGATACTTAATTCTCTTCCTCCAACTTCATCCACCTTTTGCTTTTTATTTGTTATTTTTCCCTTCCATCGACAAAAAAAGAAAAAAAAGAAATTTAAACTTCACATTAATTTGAACATACATTATCAAATAAAATCCATCCGTTGATTGATGAAGGGTGACAAATGGTTTTGCACACCAACACCAAGAAAATCCCTAGTTTGCCCCCCTCCACTCTCTTCATTTTGTACTTGTCTACGTTTGGCAGGGTGCATTTGTGACCAGTCACATGCAGAGTTCTCTGCCTCGCTCCCAAGACTTGTGAGTACTGAACTTGAACCGTACATGCCACTAAGATTGTTCCCATCTTGACCTTGACTGTTACTGCATTTAAACCCTAAGCTCCCAAGGAATGATGGGTCGGTTGAGGTTGCTCCAATTTGAGCAGCTTTTTGCAACAAAGCTGTGGCAGACATGTTTGCTGAACATGTTTGATGGGATTGGTGTTGGGAGCTATATAAGGAAGGAACACTTAATGGCTGGCTTGTAGCAGCATCCTTAACAATACTACCTAGTGGAAGTGAAGTAGTAGTGCTAGTTATCTCTTGGCTGCAATTAGAGGAAAGCTTTGTTCCAAACACCCAATTTAGCTGATAATTAGAGGGTGGAGGATTTGAGCATTGAACAAGTTGGTTCCCACCATATATTGATCCTGAGCTTGTATTAGACCCAAGTTGATGATGAATCTCACGTAAATTGCCAGTAGCTATTGTTTGATGAGCCTGAGATGCTTGACCCATCCAAAGGGATAAACCCCTAGATGTTTGATTACTTGTTTCTTCAGTGTTTGAAATTGGTTTGAAAATTGAAGAAAAAGGGGTTGGCATGTTATGGCATATGGATGTTCCCATTACGTTGTAACCAATGTTACCAACTAACGAGTTGTTTATGTCTGATGTTGCATTTACCCTAGCTGTTTCTTCTGCCAAGGCATCACAGAAGGCCCTGTGAGTTATGAAGCTATCTCTCCTGCTCAAACAAATTTTTTAATAAACCATAAGAAAAATAATTAATAACAATAATAATAATAATAATAATCTGAAGAGGCATTTAAGAAGTCTAATATCAACTCAACAAAAGTCCAAATAGGAGTAACTTCATATAGCAAGACTACGACATCATAACTAGTACTAACTAGCCTATAGGGATTATAACCCCGAAACTAGTGTCAAAGAAAAACTGAATTAATAATCAGATAAGGTGAGGTTAACAAAGATAACTCCAAACCATAAACTTTTGTCGTTTAGGGCTAAGGTTGCAAAAAGGCTTATCAAAAACTTGTGGCTTCTTTCAAGTCCTTTGTTTGAACTAAGCCTCATTGTTCTCCTTTTACTACTAAAAGCCAAATAGACAGCAAGTACTCAGATACCCACACACAGAACGCATAAACCCAGAGACCACAAGGAGGGGGAGAGAGAGAGAGAGAGAGTTTTTCAGACCACTAGTTAAGTTACCACTTTTGCAAAAAATAAAAATAAAATAAAACTTGATCCTATAAGATTTGATACTATCAGCAATCTTAGATGGGTAGGTTAGTTACCGTGAAAAGATAGTTCCACAATCACATTTGTATTCTCTGGTGCCACAAGTTTTTGAGTGTGCTTTCCAATCTGACTGCACAGCATAACGCTTTGAACACTTCTCACACTTCCACTTCTTTTCACCGTGCTTTCTGCAGAAGTGCTTCTTTATCCCAGTTAAGTCTCCAAGAGCCCTTGAAGGATCGTGATGGACACAAGTTTTCTCTGGACACACATAAACTCGCTTCCTTGCTTCTTTGCTTGTCCTCTGCTTGAGTTTCCAAGGAAGGTTATGTCCACGTCGATGGAGTTGAAGATTTTGATCCCTTTGGAAACCCTTCCCACAAGTTTCACACAAGAATCTGTTTGTAGCCATTAGAGTCTTTGGTGATAAGGCTATGACTTCAGCTTCAGGATCTGTGCACAAATAGAAGAATCCCATAATAACTCATAATTTTGTTTTCCCCTCTTGATAAAAAAGCAAAAATAGCTTTGAATATACTTATCATCAAAAAATAATTAAAGAGAAAAAAGAGAATAAGCAATGAAAGAAGAAGCATGCCTGGATTTCCTGGGAGGTTTCTCTTCCTCTTCAAAAGTGGAGGGTTATTGGATGCACCAGTTGGGTTCTGAGGGAAAACATTTGTGATTTCTCCATCATCCATCTTTTCCAGCATCTCAAGCTGTTTCATTGTTTCTCAGTTTGACTCAATTTATAATAAGAAACTCACAAACAGTTCAGTGAGAAGAAGTAATAGTGTTTGAATTTAAGAGAGAACTAGAGAGAATGTGTAGCTAGCCTTGTTAATTATATAAGCCTCCAACCCTAGAACACCAACTGATATATGCAAGATGGGATCTCTCTCTCTCTCTCTCTCTCTCTCATATGTTTCAGTTGATTTAATTATCTACTTTTTAGGTAGAATAAAAAAACCTAGATGCAATGGGAGGCGGTGAAAAGTTAAAGGGGAAGGTGAGACAGAGAGTGAGAGAAATAAAGAAGGGGGGGCAAAGAAAGGGAAGGGGAGGTGAAGCAAAGGTGTATGATGACACATATATGATGAGCTCTGAAGAAAGTTAATCTCCATTCGGAATGATTATCCCATAATTTGTTGTTGCTTTTTGTTTTCTTATTTTTTTAATCCTTCTCATCCAATGACCCTTTTTCTAATATTTTTGTTTATTTTTTTTGGAGAATAATTTTTTTTGTTTATTAAACAGTAAGGAACTCCACCATGCCTTTCAAATATTTATATATAAAGCCTATGTATCTATATACTGTGGAATAGTAATGCTCAATTAGCTAGAAAGTAGAGACTAATTAATGCAATATATATTGTATTTCATGGACTTTGTTCTGTATAGCAATCTGAGCATTCTCATCCTAATCATTCCAGATTTTATATGTTTCGTATATCTTCTAAGATTTTCTTTTCTTTTCCTTCTTTTTTTTTTTTTGGTAAAGATATCTTCTATCTTTTTCTTTTCTTCCCTGCCCTCTCAAATTTTTGTTTCCTAATACAAGTTTTCATTTGATGTCTGAAGTTCATTTGAACTGAAATAAATATTTTTTTTTTTGGTTATTAGGCACTGCCCCCACTAACTGCATATGATCATTAGGTAGAGCTAGCTGATGCTATATATATATATATATATATATATATATATATATATATATCCAAGTTAATGGTATATAGTTATGTACCTTGGTCTTATAGTTTACATAATCATGCCCCCATAAAAGAGCATTATTTCTGAAGAATTGGTCATATTGCTATATTAATATGACAACTTGAATTACCCTCACTTCACAGCCACTTAAATCAAGTTGTGACCGGAAATAGAAGCCTACCCAATCACAAAAATCTTTAATGTTCATGTTCCAGGAAAGGCAAAATATTGAGTCTTTTGAAGCTTTAGTACTCAAAGTGAAAGTGCAAGTCATTTCTCGAAGAAGATTGATAGCTGCCAAAATTTTGTAAAATGCTATTGCATGCCATACGATTGAAAGGAAAGATAAAGAGCTAGTTTGCCATTATAAACATCGGATAGCTATACCTACCTATTAATTGTTCAGAAATCTTCTTAGTAAAAAGCCATGCACGTGTGTTCATGCACTCACCAAACTACCAAGGTAAATCCAAAGGAAACGACCAAAGAACACAGAAAAGGGAATAATCGTCCAAATGACAACATGACCATGTCTCACATATTGACTGGATTTCTAGCGTTCTTGGCTTTTTAATATACACCAAACTAACAGTTATTTCTTGTTCTTATATAATTTTATCATTGTTGTTATTCTATCAATTGTATATTATCAATATTAACTATTATTATCATCATCAAATCATTGTGCGTGGTGATGTAACCAAGCAGTGAAACATACTTTTAATCTCTTAACACGAATTGAAGGTCTGCATAGACCTTGATTAATTGGTTGTTAATTTTTGAGCTGTAGATATATGGTGATCCTCTTGTTACCTTTCCTAGTCTATTTTCGTATAGTAGATATTTTACTTTATTGCTTTTTCTCAGCATCTTTTACGTACAGTTTCTTTTTCTTTTAAATAAAGATTTAACTTAGTTGGAAATATTTAACTTTTATGGCCCACCAATCTAAAGGAATAACCGAAAAATGATGGTTTGGTAGTAAATACTTACATTATGTTACATAACACTAATAAAACCTATTCTATATAGTAACAAAATGGTTTTTTTTTTCTTTCTTGATACATAAAGAAAAGGTAAAAAACAGAAAAGAAAAAGAAAAAAAATCCACCGACATCCCTAATTTGAGGAGTGACTTAGGAATCCGCAAACAAAAGCAAGGAGAAGGTTCTGAGAAGACATCCATATTCGGGCGGCCTAGCAGAAGGTTCGCCAAGTAATCGGGCACAACAATTGACCTCCTTCGATGTATGAATAAAGTGGACTTTCCAGTTATAATTGATCATAGCTCGAATCCGAGTCATCAAAGATGATTCAGAAGCTTTCTCACCATGCCTAATGAGCAACGCGACAACAAAACTTGAGTCAATTTCGATGATTAGTTTTCTTACATCCTTTCCAAATTAGCTGAAGCACTTAACATCCCACAGTTCTACGTTCTAATGCTAAACAAAACGGTTTTAATTCAACTAAAGATGCATCTTCTTCATTTTTTTAATTTATTTATTAAGGTATATACTATTATATGATTATCAGAAGAGGGTATCAATGAAAGAAAAGTCTTCCCCACTATCATCAACGACAACCACGCCATCACATAAAAAAAAAAAAGTTTGCTTAGGTTCAACGCTACGGTTATTTTTTTTGAAGTATCAAGCATACGATTAATTTGGATGCATTGTAGATAAATTTAACATCTCTTGTATTGTTAAATTTATGATAATCTGACAATAATATTTTTTTGCTGTATCAAAATTAAAGTCATATTTGCTGTAGATTCACATGGTAGTGAAATACAGAAATAGGATAGTCTTGGAAATATCATTAATTACTTGTAATTATTGATTCAGGTGGTAAAGAATTTGTTTCTCTTAATCAAATATTTTGTATTTCAGTCCTGGGAATGAAAAATTTTATCATGAAAGAGTCTTCTTCTCACAATATCTGAATCTGATTAGTCGAATAATCGAACAATCAAGATACATATAAAAAAAATTTATCATTAATTAATTAAAGATGGGTGTATAATTGCTATTAGAGTCTTAATTTGATAGTGTTTGTGTTGATACGAAGATTTATATGAAAAGGGAACATTAGCAGACAGCCAGCTGACAAAGACAGTGAATTTTTTGAAGTTTGAGCAGTCGTCTCCTTGTGGGCTGACTTTTCCTGCTACCTTTGCTAATCCTTAATCATAATCTAATGATGTTTTTCCTTTCTAACATTGTTTAATATAAATCTTTGGATTTTAGCTATTGAACTCTGGTGGCCCTAGAATATTCTCTCCCCTCCCACCCCAAGCACTTCCCCCAAAGGCTTCAACTTTCAAGGCCTTGTGAGATTCCTATTCAAACTCCATAGGGTCCCCCCATAATAGTACTCTCTCGCTCTCTCTCTAGCTTGACATAGTTAGAAACAGTGGCCATTTGAAAACAGAAGGGTTTAGGGAAAAGCATATTGTTGTCACCAAGGGTACGTTTGTTTCTTACTTTTGTTTCAAATAAACACATGAAGTGAAACCACATGCTATTTTAGAATTGTTTGTGAAATCTAAGTAAAGCGATAAAGTATTTCCTACCAAATTTGAAGGCATGTAATTGATTGCAGCTAATGCACTGTCAATTTTCCATCCACAAAGGCATGATTTATGTGAGTATTCATATATTTTTATAATGCAATGTGATTTCTAGGCTTCTCCTATATTAAATCAAGTTATAAAATCCATTGCTTATGAATGACATATATATATATATATATATATATATATATATATATATATATATATATATATATATATATATATATATAAGGTTAAGCTCAAATTAGTAGAAAAGGTAGTCTTGTAAAATAAAAAAATTCAACGAGTTAGACTTAGCTTGGAATAATTGTCCAATACAGAACAGAATTACATCTAGGATTCCATTACAGGAACCCACATGCTTCTGCTTATCAAAAGCTGGAGAATATGTGCCTTTTTAAATTATGCAATTGATAATTCTTTTCTTTAATATTCTTCCTTTTTCTTTAATTTTATTTTAATTTTTGGTCATGTTCTACACACATGGCAAGATGGTAGAAGATCTTATTGCATCTTAGCAACCCAACTTTACGAGGGGAAAAAGGAACAACATTTCGGATGAATATTCTTTCTTATTTGCAAATTTGTATTTCACTTTTTCGAGAGATATGCTTGGCTTCTTTATAATGCATGATTGAAGTAGTATGATTCTTCGCTAGAATAATAACGAAGAAACAAATAATTTACCAAGTATATTCATCTTCGTCTATGTGTTTATTTTATAAATGATGGATTTTTTATTTTAGTATCATGGAGGCATGGAGATTATAACTACAATAACTCTAATTATATGACTTTTAAATTAGAGGGTTATGATGAGGACCTTATGATTATAAATAGAATGACAATGAAATTCTAAGAATTTGGATACCCATATTGAGGGTATTTCAATCAGGTGAATTTTCGTCTGCTGTTTTTGGTTGCTGACGCAGCAATAGACTGTAGAATAGCTCCAGTACATTGAATTTAAGTTAGAGAGTTATCCTAATGATATGAATATCATAAATGATATAAGCATAAGATTTTATGAAGTTTGATACCTATATTGAGGGTATTTTGAACAGTTGAATTTCCAACTGTTGTTTTTGACTGCTGACGCAGTAACAGTCTGTAGAATAGCTCCAATCTAGCAAATCTGAGTTAGAGAGCTAATATAATGATATAAACATCATGAATGAGGTTAGTATATGAAATGGTGAAGATTGATACCCATATTGGGGTACTTCTGAAAAGTCACTTTTACCGGATATTTTATACTGCTGTAGCAGCAACCAGTAGAATTCCAGAATGGGAAGAATATGAAATAATGGAATGAAAGCCCAGTATATTCCTAACAAGTCATAATTAGACCAATAATGTTAAAGTTAAGAAGATTATAAAATTCGGGTACAGTTAAGAACACCAGTAAAGACTATAGTGCAATTAAACAACTGCAAGTGGATCTGTGATCTCCTAATCAAATTTTAAGTTATGAAGATAATAATTAGACAAAATTAATATTAATTACTTAAAGTTAGAGTCTTGGGTGTTTTCGGGTAAAAATTTGATAACAGTTGAAAGAAAATTACATCGGGTGTCACTAAATGACAGAAAGCCACTTAATGACATGGCATAAACCCTAAGGGAGCATTTGGTTGAGGAGAAATTTTTTGAATACTAGAAAAATATAATTAATAGTGAAATAGTTGGAAAGTGAGTTTGGTAGGAAAGTTAAAAAAAAGTTGTTTGGTTGGGCAAAATTTTACCAGGAAAATTGGATTAAATTTTGATTGGGCTGAGTGGCCTTGTGTGAGGGTGAGAGCTTCCTACTTGGCTTGTGAAGCTTCAAGAAGCTTCTTTGTGAAGAAAGGACCAACCTTTGTGTTGCATTTTCGTACACCTTATTTCCAGAAACTGTAGAGGCAGTGTGGTGAGCTCCATGAGCCATTGATCCTCTGTTTTGAACTTTGGTGAGTTGTACCTACCTTGAGCTTGTGTTTTAATGGGTTAAAGGTATGATCTTTGCATGTTTAAAGGGTTAATCAAGTAACCAACTGGGGTGTGGACCTTAATCAGTATAAAGATGCATGCTTTAACATAATTAAGTGTTAAAAATGGAACCTTGGAAGGATATCTTCACGAAATGCATTTTCTGCATTCTGTCGTGAAATATCCGGATATGTGCCCGAGGAATATCCGGATATGTGATATCCGGATATGAGTTTTAAGTATCCGGATATTAGATATCCGGATATGGGATTCTGGATATCCGGATATTGCATATCCGGATATGTCCAGTGAGGTATCTGGATATTGCATATCCGGATATGGTCCCGAGGAATATCCGGATATTCTGGGATTTCGAAGAACAGTAGCTGTGCTGTGTGTACAGTAGGCTATTGGGGGTTTGTGGACCCTAGATTGATGAAGTTGAACTTCTGTAATTAATGAACTAAGTCAGAATCGTTGTGATTAAGGGCTTATGGCTTGGTATGGAGCCTTAAGACGTAAAACGTAAGGAAAGGCGTTGTCTTTAAGTTATATGCTTGTGTTGCATTATTATTGATATAGTTTTGGTCCATAACAGATTGTGAATCTGCTGTGTTTGGACTTTGAGCTGTGGACTCTTGGCTTTTGGAGTTAGCTTGCAAGGTAAGCTTTCGTGTCCTCGGTTTAGCCATGTTGTGGTTCCACCATGTCCCATGGGGGTGTGGTTGTATGCATGCTGTGTTACATGCTTTGAATATTTGAAATGCTGTTGAGCTTTATGTGTAATGGTTTTTAACATGCATGTGTTGTTCCATCTTGACGGTAAACCTGGGTATGTAGCGCCATACAAGACGGTGATCCGGGGTGGATGCAAGTAGCGTCTTGCACTAGTGTGGGTATTTGGCGTATGTAAATCCTGCACTTCTCTGGCCAGTAGAATAGAATTGACACACATGACATGATTATCTGCTGCATTGCACTATTTTAGAACTGATGATGATAAACTACTTTTGACCTTATATTGCACATGTAAGTGAGCTTGGGGTGGAAGATCCTTGAGGACCCATTGTCTTACTGAGATTTCTTGTTTAGAGATCTCACCCCACGTTTGGGGAATGCTTTTTCAGGTTCCGGTAGTTTGGTGACTGATGCCTCTGGCGGTAGGAGGCCAGAGCTTAGTTGATGATATTATGTTGTTTGCTGCCATGACTGGATATGGATGCTGTTTATGTTTTCCGTTATTTATGATTATGTTGTTTTTGAGACTGATGTTGGGCGTGTTGCCTTATTTGAGTGAGCATGGGGATTGTCCATGACACTTTATGTTAGTGCTTTTGATTTGGAGTTGTATAAACTGTTAGATGGTCTGGTCTACGTTGTTGTAGTTCCGTGACTAGAGCCACACTTTTGTTATCTATGATTATGAGGTATTCCAATTAGTTGTTTTATTGCAATTACATACAGGCGATGTTTTATTAATTGATTAACAAGCAAGTTGGTAATGATAATGACATCATAATTGAAAAGAAAAAGATATTCCTTATTTTTAATTAAGCGATGCTTAATACGATAGTATGATAACATTACCGGATATATACGGGGTGTTACAAGCTTCCTTTCTCCTTGGTTTCTTCTCCAAATACCTTGAGGCTTGTGAGAGCTTGCTTGGTGTGGGAGTGTGAGGGCTTTTCTGAGTTCTTGTCACTGTGAGTGAGGTGGAGAGGTTCTGAGTTTGTAAGTTGAGTGTGTGAGCCTTGGTTATGGCACTTTGAGGTCCAAGTGGTGACCTTTGGTGAGAAAGAACCAACCTTTGTGAAGGCATTTTCGTTTTCTGTACAAGTCAGAGTTTAAGAGCTCGTTGTGAGCTCCAAGAGGAACCATTTGCCTCTGTCTTGGCTTGTGGTATGTTCATCACCTTTGATCTTGAGTCTTTTATGCTTAAAAATGAAACCTTGATGCATGTAAAGGTTAAAAGATGATAACTTAATGTTGGGGTTGGTCAAACACACCTAGAAATGCATGTTTAGGTGTTTAAAATCGGTAAAAACCCAACCTTGGAAGGATATCTTCACGAAATGCAGTTTCTGCATTCTGTCGTGAAATATCCGGATATCTGCCCGAGAAATATCCGGATATGGGATTTGGACATCCGGATATTAGATATCCGGATATGGGATTCTGGATATCCGGATATTGCATATCCGGATATGGTCCCGAGACATATCCGAATATTCTGAGATTTTGTAGAACACTAGCTGTGCTGTGTGTACAGTAGGCTATTGGGGGTTTGTGGACCATAGATTGATGAAGTTGAACTTCTGTAATTAATGAACTAAGTCAGAATCAAGTGATTAAGGGTTTATGTCTTGGTATTGAGCCTTAAGACGTAAAACGTAAGGAAAGGCGTTGTCTTTAAGTTATATGCTTGTGTTGCATTATTATTGATATAGTATTGGTCCATAACAGATTGTGAATCTGCTGTGTTTGGACTTTGAGCTGTGGACTCTTGGCTTTGGGTGTTAGCTTGCAAGGTAAGCTTTCGTGTCCTCGGTTTAGCCATGTTGTGGTTCCACCATGTCCCATGGAAGTATGGTTATATGCATGCTGTGTTACATGCTTTGAATATTTGAAATGCTGTTGAGCTTTATGTGTAATGGCTTTTAATATGCATGTGTTGTTCCATCTTGACGGTAAGCCTGAGTATGTAGCGTCATACAAGACGGTGATCCGGGGTGGATGCAAGTAGCGTCTTGCACTAGTGTGGGTATTTGGCGTATGTAAATCCTGCATTTCTCTGGCCAGTAGAATAGAATTGACACACATGACATGATTATCTGCTGCTATTGCACTATTTTAGAACTGATGATGATATCTGCTTTTAAACTTATATTGCACATGTAAGTGAGCTTGGGGTGGAAGATCCTTGAGGACCCCTGGTCTTACAGAGATTTCTTGTTTAGAGATCTCACCCCACGTTTGGGGAATGCTTATTTCAGGTTGCGGTAGTTTGGTGACTGATGCTTCTGGCGGCAGGAGGCCAGAGCTTAGTTGATGATATTATGCTGTATTGCTGCCATGACTGGATATGGATGTTGTTTATGTTTTCCGCTATTTATGTTTATGTTGTTGTTGAGACTGATGTTGGGCGTGTTGCCTTATTTGAGTGAGCATGGGAATTGTCCATGACACATTATGTTAGTACTTTAGATTGGAGTTGTATAAACTGTTAGATGGTCCGGTCTACGTTGTTGTAGTTCCTGACTAGAACCACACTTTTATTATCTATATTATGAGGTATTTCAGTTAGCTGTTTTATTGCAATTACATACAGGCGATATTTTGAAAATGGTTAAGTAATCAAGCTGGTAATGAATAATGACATCATAATTGAAAAGAAAAAGATATTCCGCATTTTTAATTAAGCGCTGCTTAATACGATAGTATGATAACATTACCGGATATATACGGGGTGTTACATTTATGGTATCATAGCGATGGTTCGAGGGAAAAGCCTGTATGTATTGCAATAGCTAGGATGTTTGGTTGTGTCTGTCTTGTGTGTTTACTCCGTCGAATTTTATTATGATAATGCATATGTAATCACACTGCTTGGGCCTGATCAACTCATAATTTGTGTAACTTGTGCAGAGTCATGGTAAGGTCCGGGAGAACACGAGAGACTTCTGAGGATCAACCCAATCCTATCCTGATTGCATTGGCTGAGATGCAGGCGGCTAGGTTAGCCGATCAGGAGGCCACTAGATTGGCCAACGCGGCAGTGATGGATGTTGTTCGTAAAGCGAACCAGATAGCCACAGAAGAGGTTCGTGAAGCGAACTGGAGGACCACTGAGGATGTCCTCGAGGCGAACATGATGGCGAACATGACAATAATGAGAGTCATGTTGGAGGAGATGAAGGCTGGTCCTGCTGTAGGCCATGCACCACCGCCACCGCCGCCGCCTCCACCTAGTGTTCAGGATGAGAGCCTGAGTCACATTGGCAGTGCTACTCATGTCGCTGAGACGAGGGAGACTCTTGTAGAGCCTGTTGAGGATCGTGATGTGATAGCCGCCGGCTGAATGCTTTCAGGAAGCATAAGCCACCTGTGTTTGAGGGGTCTTTGGATCCTATTACTGCTGCTGGATGGCTGGAGTCGCTGGACAAGATATTTCAGGTCATGCAGTGTACAGATCCGCAGAAGCTGATGTTCTCGACTTACATGCTAGAGGGCGATGCCCATGAGTGGTGGACAAACACCTCTCGTGCTTATGAGATGCAGGGTCGTGTTTTGACATGGCCATTCTTCGAGGAGTGTTTCTTGGGTAGATACTTTCCCTATGATGCGCAGGAGAGGAAGCAGGGGGAGTTTGACAGATTGGTTCAGGGCTCGATGTCTGTTGACGAGTACTTGGTCAAGTTTAATGAGCTGGTGAAGTTTGCACACTTCAGGATGGTTCCTCCTACTCCGATGTTTCTGGCTGCTAAGTTCCGTAGGGGACTTAGTGAGGTGATTGCTGAGAATATTGCTGGAGCTGCTTCGAGAGATTTTGGTACACTGGTTCAGCAGTGTAAGGACATTGAGGATGTCTGCATAGCGAGTAATGTAAGAACCCGCACCGTTAATTAAGGTATTTAATTAATTAATTATGCAAAATTAGGAAATGATTCCATAATTGACCCTAATAATTATTAAGAGACTTTAATAATTATGGTAAGTGATTAAGAATGCTGAAAGTCGCTTTTCGGAAGAAAAGTGCAGATACCAGTTCTGCTAGTCGGTATAAATGAGTACCGAAAAAGTATCCCGGAAAATTAAAGTAAGTGCATGATAATTACTAGAATAATGTGTAGGACTTGTAAAACGAGTTTCAAGTCCAAATAATGAGAACTGGTGCTAGAAACCGGTACTGGCTCTGAAAAGCGCGTACCGAAAAGGTGCTCAGAAAAATATAATAAAAATATGATAATTCTTAGAAAATTATGTAGTTTCATAATCCAAAGTTTGGGATTAAAATGCTAAGCGTAGCAATTAAAGTTAATACTGTGTGTTTAACGAGTAAGTGTTTATATATATGGCTTTTAAGGGGCACACAACCCTAGATAACTACTTGGCTACGTGGCTTCTCTTGGAGGCTGACCAGAAATAGTGTTCTTAAGCTTCCTTCTCCATTTCTTGAGCAAGCATTCACCTTTGATGCTCGTTCTTTCCTTTAAACACTTGGTAAGGGTGAGGGTTGGCCTTGGGACTGCATTGTAATGTTGTTTCTGAGTTGTGAAGTCAGTGTGATGGAGGTTTGGTTGCTGACTTGTTGGATTTGGGTTGAGAGAAGCTTGATTTTGGTTTTTGGAGGTCCAAGTGGTGACCTTTTGTGTTAAAGAACCAACCTTTGTGAAGCTATTTTCGTGCATCTTCCTTGAGTCAGACTTGAGGGGCTGTGTTGAACTCCAAGAGCATCTCCATTCTGAGTTTTGAGCCTTGGTATGTTGTACCAACCTTTAACTTGAGTTTTAAGGCTTAAAAATGGAAGCTTGATGCATGTTAAGGTTAAAAGATGATACCTTGTTGTTGGGTAAGGCTTAACACACCTAGAAATGCATGATTAGGTGTTTAAAATCGGTAAAAAGGGAACCTTTAAGGGATATCTTCACGAAAATACAGAAACTGCATTCTGTCGTGAAATATCTGGATATCTGCCCGTGGAATATCCGGATATGATATCCGGATATGTGATATCCGGATATGGGGTTTTGGCATATCTGGATATTGGATATCCGGATATGTGAATCTGTATATCCGGATATTGCATATCCGGATATGGACAGTGAGATATCCGGATATTGCATATCTGGATATGGTCCCGAGGAATATCCGGATATTCTGGGGTTTCGCAGAACAGTAGCTGTGTTGTGCGTACAGTAGGCTATTGGGGGTTTGTAGACCCTAGATTGATGAAGTTGAACTTCTGTATTTAATGGACTAAGCCAGAATCATGTGATTAAGGGCTTGTGGCTTTGTTAGAAGCTTTAAGACATAAAACGTAATGAGAAGGCGTTGTCTTTAATTTGTATGCATGTGGTACATGTTTATTGATTTATATTTGGTCCATATCAGATTGTGATCTGCTGTGATTGGACTTTGAGCTTGTGGCATTGGATAGCTAGCTTAGAGGTAAGCTTTTGTGTCCTCGGGTTAGCCATGTTGTGGTTCCACCATGTCCCATGGGGATATGGTTATATGCATGCTGTGTTAGATGCTTTTGATGTTTTGGAAATGTTGTTGAGCTATTATACGTTAGTGCCTTGTTGATATGCATGGAGGTGTTCCACCTATATGGTAAGCCTGAGTATGTAGAGCATACAAGAGGGTGAGGCTGTGGGTGAGGTGCAAGCGGTGTTCCTTGTACTACATGTAGGGAATAGACGTATTCCTACATTTCTCTGGCCAGTAGATAGTGATTACACACATGCCATAGATATCTGTTGCACTACATAGTTTTGGAACTGATAATGATATAAATGCTTTTAGAACTTATATTGCACATGTAAGTGAGCTTGGGGTGGAAGATCCTTGAGGACCCCTTGTCTTACTGAGATTTCTTGTTTAGAGATCTCACCCCACGTTTGGGGAATGTTTATTTCAGGGTCAAGTAATGTTGAGGCCTCAGGCGGCAGGAGGCCAGAGCTGAGTTAGATTGCTGTTATATTATGCTGCTATGATTGGATGCTGGATTTGCATGCTGTTTATATGCTTATAGCTTCAGTTATGTTTATGGAGTTTTATGATGAGACTGGTTGTGTACTATGTTTATTTGGTGAGCATGGGGATTGTCCATGACATATAGTATTGTTATGTCTTGAGTTTTTGGAGTTGTATTAATGTATCAGGATATTGTCCGGATTACGAGATGTAATATCGTGATTTAGATACACACTTTATTTATATATTGAGGTATTTCAGTAGATGTCTTATTGCAATTTACATACAGGCGATATTTTATGAAATTGATTAAGTAATCAAGTTGGTAATTGATAATGACGTCATAATTGAAAAGAAAAAGAATATTCCGCAATTTTTAATTAAGAACCGCTTAATACGATATAATGTTAATATTTCGAGTATACACGGGGTGTTACAAGTAAGGCCAAGAGGGCCAAGGTCAATGAGACCAAGGGGACTGTTGGTTCCACTCCTGTTTCTACGTCCTGGAAGGACAAGAGGTTTGCTGGGAAGGGCAAGGGTAAACAGTTGGCTACGAGGCAGGCGCCTGGTCAGTTCAAGAGGACTGCTTCACAGCAGGGGAGTTTTGCTAGGCCTCCTTCCATTCCGAGATGTGCGGGGTGCAGAAAGGAGCATGTGGGACGTTGTCCTTCGGGGCAGTCGGTTTGTTTCCTGTGTGACAAGGAGGGCCACTTCTCTAGAGACTGTCCATCGTCGACGGCGAGAACTGCAGTTGTTCAGGCAGTTCCTTTGCAGATGGTTCCGATGGCTTCTACTTCGGCACCTGCAGTGCCACCTTCTGTTGGGCGTGTGAACACCTTGGATAGGCAGCAGTCGGACCGCGCTCCGAACCTTGTTAAAGGTACTGTGTCTATTGGTGGTATTGTTGTTGATGCATTGTTTGACTCCGGGGCTACGCATTCGTTTGTTGCTACCCCGATTGCTTTGGGGCTTGAGTTGCCCATGTCTGTGCTTTCTCCACCGTTGCGGGTGACTACCGCCACCGGAGAGATATGTGTTTCTACCACTGTACATCGCGAAGTAGCGTTTCAGTGGGATGGCCGTGAGTTCTCGGTAGATCTGATAGGATTGTCGATGGCCAACCTTGAGATTATTCTGGGCATGGATTGGTTGTCTAGAAACTGTGCACTGATTGATTGCTGTGCAAAGCGTGTGGTGATGTCTCTGTGTGATTCCACAGCTAGTTCCTCGCCATATATTTCATTACTGCAGGCTAGGAAGGCCTTGAGAGCAGGGGCATTTGGTTATGTCATGTTGGGAGGTATGATGAGTGGGACACAGGAGGATATCACTGGCATTCATGTGGTGGGGGAGTTCCTTGAGGTGTTTCCTGAGGAGATTCTTGAGTTTCCGCCACAAAGGGAGATAGAGTTCTCCATTGACTTGTTGCCTGGTGTGGGGCCGATTTCTTTAGCTCCATATCGGATGTCGCCGCCGGAGTTGGCTGAGCTTAAGAAGCATATTGAGGATCTTTCGGCGAAAGATTTCATCCGACCGAGTGTGTCTCCTTGGGGAGCACCGGTCATTTTTGTGAAGAAGAAGGATGGGACAATGCGATTGTGCACCGACTACAGGCAGTTGAACAAGGTGACAATCAAGAACAAGTATCCCCTTCCTCGGATTGATGATCTGTTGGATCAGTTCAGGGGTGCTTGTGTGTATTCCAAGATTGATCTCCGGTCCGGATACCATCAGATTCGGGTGAAGCCGGAGGATGTCCCTAAGACCGTGTTTCGTTCGAGATACGGTCACTTTGAGTACTTGGTGATCCCGTTCGGACTCACCAATGCGCCGACAGTGTTCATGGATTACATGAACAGGATTTTCCAGTCGTATCTGGATCAGTTTGTGGTTGTCTTCATTGATGATATTTTGATCTACTCCAAGACTGAGGAGGAGCATGCGGAGAATCTGAGGATAGTTCTGCAAGTGCTAAGGGAGAAAAAGCTTTATGCTAAGCCTTCTAAGTGTGAGTTTTGGCTCAAATCAGTGAAGTTTCTGGGGCATGTGATTTCAGCAGATGGGGTTGCAGTGGATCCCAACAAGATTGAGGCCGTACTGGATTGGGAGAGGCCCAAGACAGTCACGGAGGTGAGGAGCTTCTTAGGTTTGACAGGTTACTATCGGAGGATCATCAAGGGTTTCTCCATGATGGTTCTCCCTTTGACTCGCCTTACCCGAAAGGAGACTCCATTTGTGTGGACTCACGAGTGTGAAGCGTGCTTTCAGGAGTTGAAGGAGAGATTGACTTCTTCACCTGTGTTGATCCTTCCTGATCCTGAGGAGCAGTTTGAGCTTTACTGTGATGCTTCTGGAAAGGGGATGGGCTGTGTGTTGATGCAGTCTGGTAGAGCTGTTGCTTTTGCTTCGAGGCAGTTGAAGCCTCATGAGGAGAACTACCTGACTCATGATTTGGAGTCGGCTGCGATTGTGTTTGCTTTCAAGATTTGGAGGCATTACCTGTTTGGCATGCAGTTTGCGGTGTTCAGTGACCACAAGAGCTTGAAGTATCTGTTTGATCAGAAAGAGATGAACATGAGGCAGAGGAGATGGATGGAGTTTCTGAAGGACTACGACTTTGAGTTGAAGTACCATCCTGGCAAGGCCAATGTGGTAGCGGATGCTTTGAGTCGGAAATCCGTGAGTCTATCTAGTTTGACGATGGGTGACTTCGACCTCATAGAGAAGTTTCGAGATCTGAAGGTGACCACCTTGTTTGGGGGTTCACTTCTCGAGATGGAGACTGTGAGAGTCAGGAATGAGCTTATGGAGAAGATCCAAGAGGCGCAAGTGCAGAGAGAGTGTCTCGACTACGTGAAGAACCAAGACGGTGTGTCTTGGAATGAGGATGAACTTCTGTTGTTTCAGAAGCGTATTGTGATTCCTCGAGGTCCCTTGACCGAAGAGGTTATGGCGGAGGGCCATAAGGGGCAGTTTACTGTTCATCCTGGTGCTACGAAGATGTACCAAGACCTGAAGAGAAATTTCTGGTGGCCAGGAATGAAGAAGGACATAGCTGTGTATGTGTCCAAGTGTTTGATCTGCCAGAAGGTGAAGATTGAACACCAGAATCCGTCTGGTAAACTTCAACCTTTTGAGATTCCAGAGTGGAAATGGGAAAGCATTTCCATGGACTTCGTTGTGGGTTTGCCGAAGACTCAGGTTGGCTGTGACTCGATATGGGTCATTGTGGACAGATTGACAAAGTCTGCCCATTTTCTTCTAGTGAAGGTGAGCTTCACTATAGAGCAGTTGGCCAAGCTTTATGTTCGCGAGATCGTGAGGCTTCACGGGGTGCCTGAGAATATCATTAGTGATAGTGACCCGAAGTTCACATCTCGGTTCTGGAAGGCGCTGCATGGAGCTTTTGGTACGCAGTTGAGACTGAGTACAGCTATCACCCTCAGACTGATGGACAGACTGAGCGAACTATCCAGACCTTGGAGGACATGATGCGGGCTTGCGCGTTAGAGCAGGGCTCGGCATGGGATAGGTACCTTCGATTGGTGGAGTTTTCGTATAACAACAGTTTCCATGCTAGCTTGGGCATGGCACCCTACGAGGCGCTCTACGGTAGGAGGTGTCGTACACCTACCTGCTGGTCTGAGGTTGGGGATCGTGAGTTGTTTGGCTTGGACTTTGTCCAAGATACCACCCTACAGATCCAGATGATCAGGGAAAAGCTGAAGCAAGCGCAAAATCGCCAGAAGAGCTACTACGATGTCAAGCATCGTCCACTGGAGTTCAGTGAGGGTGAGCACGTGTTTGTGAGACTTTCACCTGTCACCGGTGTTGGAGGGCACTCGGTGTGAGGAAGCTGAGCCCACGGTTTATTGGACCATACCAGATTCTTGGTAGAGTAGGACCTGTTGCCTACCGGCTTGCCTTGCCTCCGAACCTGGCTAACATCCACGACGTGTTTCACGTGTCTCAGCTTCGGAGGTACATAGCAGATCCATCGCATGTGGTGCAACCGGATGATGTGGAGGTTCGGGAAAACTTGAAGACTCCCGTCGGACCACTAAAGATTCTCGATCGTGGCGAGAAGCAGCTGAGGAGCAAGATCATTCCGATGGTCAAAGTACAGTGGACCGGAAGAACTCTTGAGGAGTGTACTTGGGAGCGTGAGGACGAGCTTCTCCGGCAGTACCCCGAGTTTCGACCAGGTATGTTTCTGATTTTGAGGTCAAAATCCTAAAAAGGTGGGGTGAATGTAAGAACCCGCATCGTTAATTAAAGAATTTAATTAATAAATTATGAGAAAATAGTAAATGATTCCATAATTGTCCCTAATAATTATTATGAGGCTTTAATAATTATAGTAAGTGAGTAATAATGCTGAAAATCGTTTTTCGGAAGAAAAGTGCAGATACCGGTTCTGCTAGTCGGTATAAATGCATGCCGAAAAAGTATCCCGGAAAATTATAATAAGTACATGATAATTACTAGAATGATATGTAGGACTTGTAAAACGAGTTTCAAGTCCAAATAATGAGAACTGGTGCTAGAAACCGGTATTGGCTTTGAAAAGCGCATACCGGAATGGGGCTCAGAAAATTATGAGAAAAATATGATAATTCTTGGTAAAATGTGTAGTTTCTGATTCCAAAGTTTGGGATTAAAATGCTAAGCGTAACAATTAAAGTTAATATTGAATGTTAATAGGGTAAGTGGCAATAAATACTCTAATCATTGGGCACAAAACCCTAGACCAGATTTCCTACGTGCCTCCATATTCTGAAACACCTCCAGCCACCCTTTGCCACCTTCTCCTCCTTTGTGGTGAGCCAAGGAGGTTCCTTTCTCCTTGGTTTCTTCTCCAAATACCTTGAGGCTTGTGAGAGCTTGCTTGGTGTGGGAGTGTGAGGGCTTTTCTGAGTTCTTGTCACTGTGAGTGAGGTGGAGAGGTTCTGAGTTTGTAAGTTGAGTGTGTGAGCCTTGGTTATGGCACTTTGAGGTCCAAGTGGTGAACTTTGGTGAGAAAGAACCAACCTTTGTGAAGGCATTTTCGTTTTCTGTACAAGTCAGAGTTTAGGAGCTGGTTGTGAGCTCCAAGAGCAACCCTTTGCCTCTGTCTTGGCTTGTGGTATGTTCATCACCTTTGATCTTGAGTCTTTTATGCTTAAAAATGAAACCTTGATGCATGTAAAGGTTAAAAGATGATAACTTAATGTTGGGGTTGGTCAGACACACCTAGAAATGCATGTTTAGGTGTTTAAAATCGGTAAAAACCCAACCTTGGAAGGATATCTTCACGAAATGCAGTTTCTGCATTCTGTCGTGAAATATTCGGATATCTGCCCGAGAAATATCTGGATATGTGATATCCGGATATGGGATTTGGACATCCGGATATTAGATTTCCGGATATGGGATTCTGGATATCCGGATATTGCATATCCGGATATGGTCCCGAGGCATATCCGGATATTCTGAGATTTCGTAGAACAGTAGCTGTGCTGTGTGTACAGTAGGCTATTGGGGGTTTGTGGACCCTAGATTGATGAAGTTGAACTTCTGTAATTAATGAACTAAGACAGAATCAAGTGATTAAGGGCTTATGGCTTGGTATTGAGCCTTAAGACGTAAAACGTAAGGAAAGGCGTTGTCTTTAAGTTATATGCTTGTGTTGCATTATTATTGATATAGTATTGGTCCATAACAGATTGTGAATCTGCTGTGTTTGGACTTTAAGCTATGGACTCTTGGCTTTGGGTGTTAGCTTGCAAGGTAAGCTTTCGTGTCCTCGGTTTAGCCATGTTGTGGTTCCACCATGTCCCATGGGGGTATGGTTATATGCATGCTGTGTTACATGCTTTGAATATTTGAAATGCTGTTGAGCTTTATGTGTAATGGCTTTTAATATGCATGTGTTGTTCCATCTTGACGGTAAGCCTGAGTATGTAGCGTCATACAAGACGGTGATCCGGGTTGGATGCAAGTAGCGTCTTGCACTAGTGTGGGTATTTGGCGTATGTAAATCCTGCATTTCTCTGGCCAGTAGAATAGAATTGCACTATTTTAGAACTGATGATGATATCTGCTTTTAAACTTATATTGCACATGTAAGTGAGCTTGGGGTGGAAGATCCTTGAGGACCCCTGGTCTTACTGAGATTTCTTGTTTAGAGATCTCACCCCACGTTTGGGGAATGCTTATTTTAGGTTTCGGTAGTTTGGTGACTGATGCCTCTGGCGGCAGGAGGCCAGAGCTTAGTTGATGATATTATGCTGTATTGCTGCCATGACTGGATATGGATGTTGTTTATGTTTTCCGCTATTTATGTTTATGTTGTTGTTGAGACTGGTGTTAGGCGTGTTGCCTTATTTGAGTGAGCATGGGGATTGTCCATGACACATTATGTTAGTACATTAGATTGGAGTTGTATAAACTGTTAGATGGTCCGGTCTACGTTGTTGTAGTTCCGTGACTAGAGCCACACTTTTATTATCTATATTATGAGGTATTTCAGTTAGCTGTTTTATTGCAATTACATACAGGCGATATTTTGAAAATGGTTAAGTAATCAAGCTGGTAATGAATAATGACATCATAATTGAAAAGACAAAGATATTCCGAATTTTTAATTAAGCGCTGCTTAATACGATAATATGATAACATTACCGGATATATACGGGGTGTTACATAGTCCGGAGAATATCCTGGTTCATTATACATAAGAAGTCAAAGTAAACAAAACATAATCAATGTGGCATGGATAATCCCCATGCTCACCAAATAAGTCAATATAGACAACAAAGTCTCAGCTCAATCATCCACAAAATGAAGCTAATAGCATAATAGCAACAGACATAATCCAACATCCAAGCATAATCAACATAAGCAGATAAACATCAATCAACTAAGCTCCGGCCTCCTGCCGCCCGAGGTCTCAACCCCTAGGTTACCAGAACCTGAAATAAGCGCCCCAAACGTGGGGTGAGATCTCTAAAAAGAAATCTCAGTATGGCAAGGGGTCCTCAAGCATTTCTCCACCCCAAGCTCACTTACATGTGCAATATAAGTTCAAAAAGCAGTTTAACAATATAAGTTCCAAAACAGTGCAATGCAGCAAATAATCATGTCATGTGTGTCAACAATTCTACTGGCCAGAGAAATGCAGGATTTACACACGTCTATTACCCACATAGTACACGCCCATGTCGTACCTTCCCACAGGATCATCATCCCGTCTAGGCGAAACATCGCATACATATCATAAGCATTTGCACTTAACAGCTCAAAAGCATTTCAATAAAGCAATACATGAAAACACATCATGCATATAAAACATTCCTCCATGGGGTAAGGTGGAACCAACAATGGCTAAACCGACGACACAAAAACTTACCTCTAAGAAATCGAACCAATCCAAGGTCCACACTCGTTGTAGTTCCATACACAGCACAATCACAATCTGTTTGTGTAACACCCCGTGTTAACCCGGTTTGTTAACATGTCATCGTATTAAGCCATGTTTTAATTTAAAAAATATCTTTTTCTTTTCAATTACGACGTCATTATACTTAGCCAAGTTGATTACTTAATCATTTTCATAAAAACATCGCCTGTATGAATATTGCAAAGACATCTAACTGAAAAACCTCAATATAATAATAGCAGTGAGTATCTAAAATCACGGAACTACAACACGTAGTCCGGACATAATCCTGATACATTATTACAACTCGAATCTAAACCAAGACATAGTCAAATCAATGCGGCATGGACAATCCCCATGCTCACCAAATAAGGCAACAAAGCCTACAAAGTCCCAACATCAACAACATAATCATAGCTAATCAACAAATAACAGCAGACATAATCTAGCATCCAATATAATCAGCATAACAGCATATAAATCAACTAAGCTCCGGCATCCTGCCGCTTGAGGTCTCAACCCCAGCATTACCTGAACCTGAAATGGTGCCCCAAACGTGGGGTGAGATCTCTAAAAAGAAATCTCAGTAAGACAAGGGGTCTTCAAGGATCTTCCATCCCAAGCTCACTTACATATGCAATATAAGTTCTCAAAATAGTGCAATGCAACATATAATCATGTCATGTGTGTTAACTATTCTACTGATCAGAGAAGTGTCGAAATCCATAAACCCACACGGTACTAGCCATTTGCTGCACCCACCCACAGGATCGCCCCCTGGCCTCCTGTAGGCGTAACACTACATACATATCATAAGCAATTGCACTTAACAGCTCCATAGCATTTCAATAAAACAGTACATAAAAACACATCATGCATACAACCATCCCCCCATGGGAAATGGTGGAACCAAAAAATGGCTAAACCGAGGACACGAAAGCTTACCTTGTAAGCTAGCTATCCAAACCAAGAGTCCACACAAGCTCAAGGCCCCCAAACAGCACAATCATAATCTGTTTAAGCTATAATTAATCATCAATAATCATTACTCAAGATTACACTAAGTGATTAAGGCTTTCTTACTCATTATAACTCATTTCATACTATTTCTGCAGTAGGTAATCGAATACTCCACGAGTAGTAATCGAATACTCCAACTCTCCAGAAAGTATTCGATTACTTCAATTTAAGTATTCGAATACTACCAAGTATCTGAATACTTTCCCCCAGTATTCGAATACCACAGTATCCGAATACCAAACCTCACTGTATTCGAATACTTTCCAGTATTCGAATACTTCTTCAAAGGTATCCGAATACTTTTCTTCTCAGAAAAGTATTCCAATACTCCTACAAGGAGTATTCGACTACCATCTTAAAACTACAGTTGCAACTCTTTACCAAAAACTCTAAGATTTTAATATGTTAACCTATACATCTCAAGCTTTCCAACGACATATTTTATGTCTCAATCGGAGTTGTATAAATCCGGTTATGATTTTTGCAAAGTTCCTACAACAAGCTGAATTTCTAGCAATAGGGTCTCGACTTCAAACATACACTGAGAGAAATCCACTTATCCAATGGATCTGAAAATTTACAAGGTTGTTACCCTATGTGTTAGCTTCACATAGGTACAAACCTCACTCAATTTAGAGCTCTGAAGATCGATATATCGCAATTTTACTAAACTAGGTCGCTGCTGTCTCGCGAAGTATTCGATTACTGCCTTTTTCGAGGAAGTATTCGAATACTGCCCAAAAAGTATTCGAATACTTCTTCGACAGAATGCAAAAAACTGAGTTTTAAAGGTAAAATCGACCTCCAATGATCCAAACTCGATCTGGAGTCCAAGAACTCCTTAAACAGATGTTTATTAACATGTTATGAACCCAGAAACACATTCCTTTTATCAAATGGTTCAAGTTACGATTTTTAATTGCTTAAACAAGCTAAAACATCTAAATACACAAGGGTGATCATGGTATACCTTCCAATGTCCAAAACTCCGAAAATGAGAGTGGCTAAGAGCACTCAAAACAGCACCAAGCTACTGACTTCTCAAGACAAACGAAAATATCACACAAGGATGGACCCTCAACCCAAAACAGAAACTCAGCCCCTTGAATGCACAGAAACAGTCTAAAAAGGCTCACAAAAGGAACTCTCTCCACACTCCCTGTATGTGCAACAAGCCTACACCATGATGGATGAAGGTTTTCATGAACAAAGTGGAGTCTTTGGTGGAGAATGGAGGAAGAATAGGGTGGCAATGGAACGCTGCAAATTCTGGTCAGCCTCTCAGCCCATGTAGCACAACACAAGGACCTAGGGTTTTGTGCCAAAGAGTGAGTATTTAAAGCCCACAAGTCTTAAACACACAGTATTAGCATTAAAAGCTACGCTTATCATTTTAATCTCAAACTTGAAATTCTGAACCTACTGATTTTTCTAAGATTTGTCATATTTTTATTTTATATTTTGCAGCACCTTTTTGATACGCGCTTTTCTATAGCCAGTATCAGTTCTGACACGAGTTCTCGTTATTTTAATTGAAACTTGTTTTACAAGTCCTATATATATTATTCTAGGAATATTCGTGCACTTATTATAATTTTCCAGGATACTTCATCAGTACGCATTTATACCGAGTAGCAGAACCGGTATCTGCACTTTTTGTCAGAAAAGCGACTTTCAGCATTATTACTCACTATAATTATTAAAACCTCATAATAATTATTAGGGTCAATTATGGAATTATCTCATAATTATCTAATTAATTTCCTTAATTAGCGGGACAGGTTCTTACAGTTTGGACCAACAATTATATCAATAATCATACTCTATAAGCATATGACATAAAGACAACGCCTTCCTTTTACGTTTCATGTCTTTAGGCTTCCCACAAAGCCCTAAGCACTTAATCATTTAGATTCTGACTTAGATTAATTATTACAGAAGTCCACAATAGTCCATTATGGGTCCACAAACCCAAAATAACATTCTGTATGAACAGTACAACTACTGTCTCGAAATTTCCAGAATATCCAGATATTTGTCGGGACAATATTCGGATATCAATATCAGGATATCATATCCGGATATGCGTATTCAGATATCTCAAGACCCCATATCCGGATATCAATATCCGGATACCATATCCGGATATTTCGCAACAGAAAGCAGTTCTGCATTGTGTGAGATATCCTTCTCTAAGGTTGTTCTTTTAACGATTACAAAAGCTTAAACATGCATTTCTAGGTGTGTTTAACCTTACCCAACCTTAAGTTATCAACTTTAGTGTATTACATGCATCAAGGTTTCATTTTTAGCAAAGGAAACTCAAGAACAAAAGAGATGATCATACCACAAGCTCAAAACAGAGGTGAATGATGCTTTTGGAGCTCTCAAGTCAGTTGCACAGTGCTGACTTTAAAGGTACACAAAAATGGCTACAAAACTCGATCTTTGCTTCACAAAGTAGCTTCTTGCACCACCAAAAGCCAAGAGAATAGCTCACACCAAGGAGTTCAAGAACTCAGCCCCTAACTGTAAGAACCCGCACCGTTAATTAAGGAAATTAACTAAATAAATGTGAGAATTAGGAAATAATTCCATAATTGACCCTAATAATTATTATGAGGCTTAAATAATTATAGTAAGTGATTAATAATGCCGAAAGTCGCTTTTCTGACGAAAAGTGCAGATACCGATTCTGCTACTCGGTATAAATGCATACCGATGAAGTATCCCGAAAAATTATAATAAGTGTGTATATGTCACTAGAATAATATATAGGACTTGTAAAACAAGTTTCAAGTTAAAATAATGAGAACTATTACCAGAACTGATATTGGCTATGGAAAAGCGCGTACCGAAAAAGTGCTGCAAAAAATAAAATAAAAATATGATAAATCTTAGAAAAATGAGTAGGTTCATAATCCTAAATTTGGGATAAAAATGCTAAGCGTAGCTATTAGCATTAATACTGTGTGTTTTAACTTAAGTGGCCTATATATAGGCCATGGCACATGATCCTAGGTCATTGTTTAGTGACTTCTACGTGGGAGACCTTCAGCTGAGCAGCCTCCACCACTTCCTTGTCTTCTCTTCTCCTTTTGGTGACCAAGGAGCCACCTTTCTCCATGAAACCTTCTCCAAAACACCTTTGTTGAGTGATAGTTGGTCTTGTGAGGGATAGTGAGAGCCTTTTCTGGTTGTTCAACCACTGTGTGTAGGGGTTGTGGGGCTGACTTCTTTGTTTGAGTTGTTTGAGAGCTTGTGTCTTGTTGGTGTTGGTTCAAGAAGCCATTTTTTTTTGTGAAGAGGAACCTTGGTGGTGTGCCATTTCATGCACCTTGAGAGTCAGAACCTTGGAGCTCACTTGAGAGCTCCAAGAGCACCATTCCTTGCTGTTTTGAGCCTTGGGTAAGTTGTACAACCTTTGATCTTGAGTTTTAATGAGTAAAAGTGGAGTCTTGGTATGTTTAATGATTTAAACAAGTAACCAACCTGTATATGAACCTAAATGTACTTAAAAATGCATGCTTGGACGTTGGAATGGGTTAAAAACCCAACCTTTGGAGTGATATCTCTCGAAATGCAGAAACTGCATTCTGTCGCGAAATATCCGGATATGATATCCGGATATGGGATATCCGGATATGGGATATCCGGATATGTCCCCAACATATATCCGGATATTCTGGGAATTTTGAGACAGTGTCTGTACTGTTCATACAGAACTGTGTTTGGGGTTTGTGAACCTTAGATTGGTTAAGTTGAACTTCTGTAATAATTGAACTAAGTCAGAATCAAGTGATTAAGGGCTTGTGGCTTTGTGAGAAACCTTAAGACATGAAATGTAAAGGAAAGACGTTGTCCTGGTGTCTTATACTTTTTGAGTATGTTTTGATATGATTGTTGGTCCAAAATAGATTATGATTGTGCGGTGTTTGGGCTTTGAGATTGGTTGGACTCTTGGCTTGGATTGTTAGCTTGCAAGGTAAGCTTTCGTATCCTCGGTTTAGCCATTGTGTGGTTCCACCATACCCCATGGAGGAATGGTTTATATGCATGATGTGTTTACATGCTACAACGGATTAGCAATCCGACGCTTTAGTCCACTCAGCCATCTTTCCCCACTAAAAAAAAAAACGATTCTTTATATCTTACTTTTTTTTCTTATTTTTTTTTTTTACAGCCAGAGCCCGGCTAGGTACTGGCCGGGCTGCTCTTTTTATTCCCATGAATCCCAGACAACAACGATTTATTTGAATTTGAAAAAAAAACTTTTGGATTCCTATAATATAGAACCAAAATGATAGAACATCAATCAAAATCAAATTTCATTTTTTATTATTCCTTTTTTTGGTAACGTATAAAAAAAAGAATGTAACTATGAATTCTTGCATAATACATTTTATGTTATGAATTTAGTAATTTTTTCGAGATTTGATAATTGAAATGCTGTTGAGTTTTATGTGCAATTGCTTTTAATATGTATGTGTTGTTCCACTTCGACAGTTAGCCTGAGTATGTGGCGTCATACAAGACGGTGACACCGTGGGTGGGTGCAAGTGGCGTCTTGCACTAGTGTGGGTAATAGACGTATTCCTGCATTTCTCTGGCCAGTAGATTAGTACTGACACACATGACATGATTATCTGCTGCATTGCACTATTTTGGAACTTATACTGTTGAACTGTTTTTGGAACTTATATTGTACATGAAAGTGAGCTTGTGGTGGAAGATCCTTGAGGACCCCTTGTCTTACTAAGATTTCTACTCAGAGATCTCACCCCACGTTTGGGGCGCTTATTTCAGGTTCAGGTAATGCGAGGGTTGGGACCTCTAGCGGTAGGAGGCCGGAGCTTAGTTGATTGATATTTATCTGTATGCTGATTGTGTTGAGATGCTGGATATGCCTATTGTTATTATGTCTTTAGCTTTAATATTATGTTGTTGTTGTTGAGACTTGCTGGGCTTGTTGCCTTATTTGGTGAGCATGGGGATTGTCCATGCCACATTGATTGACTAAGTTTTGAGCTGTATTAATGTATCAGGATATTGTCCAGACTACGTGTTGTAGATCTGTGACTTAGATACTAACTTTATATTTATGAGGTATTTCAGCTAGCTGTCTTTTGCAATTTACATACAGCGATGTTTTATGAAATTGATTAAGTAATCAACTTGGCTAAGTTTAATTACGTCATAATTGAAAAGAAAAAGATATTCCGCATTTTTAATTAAGTGTAACTTAATACGATGACATATTAACAAACCGGGCATACACGGGGTGTTACACTAACCAACACTCACAGTGGCTCAACACAGAAAAAGAAGTATTCTCACACCCTCACAATGCCCACTCACACAAGGCTTTAATGTTTAGATGAAGAAAGAATGGAGAAATGTGATCACTTGGACTTGTTCTTGAAGGAAAATGGGGGTGGCAAGAGGAGAAACCAAAGGTTCAGAAATGGAGGCACATACAAGACACGTAGAGCTGATCAAATCAGCCTAGGGTTGTGTGTAACTTCCTATTTATAGCCCAATTAAAATAAAACACACAGTATTAGCACTAATAGCTACGCTTAGTATTTTAATCCCAAACTTTGGATTCTGAACCTACTCATTTTTTCAAGATTTGTCATATTTTTATTTTATTTTTCGCAGCACCTTTTCGGTACGCGCTTTTACATAGCCAGTATCAGTTCTGGCACTAGTTCTCATTGTTTCGACTTAAAACTTGTTTTACCAGTCCTATATATTATTCTAGAAATATTGTCACACTTATTATAATTTTCTGGGATACTTCATCGGTACGCATTTATACCGAGGAGCAGAACCGGTATCTGCACTTTTCGTCAGAAAAGAGACTTTCAGCATTATTAATCACTTATCACAATTATATAAGCCTTCTCATAATTATTAGGGTCAATTATTGAATTATCTCATTAATCGCATAATTAATTAATTAATTTCCTAAATTAACGGTGCGGGTTCTTACAAACTTCCTCCATACAGCAGCTCCATTTCCTTCTTTTTATGGCAAAAAATGATGGTTGAAACTCTTTGTTGAAGAACACACTTCCTTTGGTCATTCCTTGGGTTTCTAGTGTAAGTTCCTTACATTTTCTTATGGAAAAAACCATACCTTTACTCTTGTAAATTCATGTTCTTGGTTCTAAATCCTTGAATATTTCATGAAGGTGTGGTCTTGGTGAAAAGAAGCATTCTTGGTAAGTAAAGGTTGGAGCTTGAACTAAAGGAGCCATCTTGGAGAAGTAAGGCTTGAATCCATGGAAAAGATGACTCCAAACCCTTCTTCCTTCGACTTTCTGTAACACCCCGTGTGTAAGAACCCACATCGTTAATTAAGGAAATTAATTAAATAAATATGAGAAATTAGGAAACAATTCCATAATTGACCCTAATAATTATTATGAGGCTTAAATAATTATACTAAGTGTTTAATAATGCTGAAAGTCGCTTTTCTGACGAAAAGTGCAGATACCGATTCTACTACTCGGTATAAATGCGTACCAATGAAGTATCCCGAAAAATTATGAAAAGTGTGTATATGTCACTAGAATAATATATAGGACTTGTAAAATAAGTTTCTGAGAACTGGTGCCAGAACTGATACTGGCAATGGAAAAGCGCGTACCGAAAGGTGCTGCGAAAAATAAAATAAAAATTTGATGAATCTTAGAAAAATGAGTAGGTTCAGAATCCTAAGTTTGGGATTAAAATGTTAAATGTAGAAATTAGCGCTAATACAGTGCGATTAAAACTTAAGTGACTATAAATAACGAAGTGGCACATGATCCTAGGTCATTTGTGCAATCCTACGTTAGTCCTTGGAGCTGCTGACCAGCCTCCTCCATGTTCATGCCTTTCTCTCTTTGAAAAACCACCAAGTTGTCACCTTTTGCTTGATTTCTTCCCTCTAAACCTTATAAACACTTAGTGGAGTGGCTTGTGAGTGTGTGAGGCAGCCATTTTTCTGATTTTGAGCCTCTGTTTGGTGAGGTTTGGGGCTGTCTTCATGAGGGAGAGTTGAAGCAACCATTGTTATGACATCTTGAGCTTGAAGAAGCTACCTTTGGTGAGAAAAGACCAACCTTAATCACCATTTTCGTGTTCATTGGAGCTCAAACTTGTGGATCTGTTGTGAGAGCTCCAAGAGCATCATCCACCTCTGTTTTGAGCTTATGGTATGATCACCACTCTTGTTCTTGAGTTTCCTTGGTTAAAAATGGAACCTTGATTAATGTAACAAACTAAAGTTGATAACTTAAGGTTGGGTAATGTTAAACACACCTAGAAATGCATGTTTAAGCTTCTGTAATCGTTAAAAGAGCCACATTTGGGAAGGATATCTCGCGAAATGCAGAACTGCATTCTGTCGCGAAATATCCGGATATGATATCCGCATATGGATATCCGGATATGATATCCGGATATTGGCTTTGAGATATCCGGATATGTATATCCGGATATGGGATATCCGGATATGGCCCCGACATATATCCATATATTCTGGGTTTGCGTGAACAATAACGGTACTGTTCATACAAAACTGAGTTATATGTTTGTGGACCCTAGATTATGGAAGTTGAACTTCTGTACTGGTTAAGTTAAGTCAGAATCAAAGGATTAAGGGTTTGTGGCTTTGTGAGAAGCCTTAAGACTTAAAAGGTTGTTTACTTAAAGTTTGATGTAGTGGAAGTTGTGTTTTGGTGGAGTATTGGTGGTGTTTTGGTTGAATCAAAATTCAAACCAAAACTTGCCCAAAAATGGTAAAGGTCGCGGCTTGTGGAGAGAGAAGAAGGAGGGAGATATGTGAATAGCGCATATGAACATGTGTCTTAAGCTCACTTAAGTGAGCTGGGTCCTACCGCCACCTCTCGCGATTCAAATTAATTCAAATCTCCTGCTTAATCCACTAAATGTCTATTAATTCCTAGACTATTTAGAAACTTTAAATTTTAACATCCACTGATGTCCTTTAATTGCCCTTGATCAAGTGAATTCAGAGTTTTTCGGTCGTTCGGAAAAATCACAGTTTTAATAGTAAATATCATTTTCGGTCATTGGCAAATTTTACGATGCCCGCTTTAGTCCCTTGCAAATAAAAAGGCTATTCATGGTCCCTAAGAAATTCAAAGTGGACCCATTTTAGTCTTTTTGAGGGACTAATGTGGGTCGTTTTTGAATTTGTGAGGGACCACGATTTCAACTAAATCGGTCTATTTTGAATTTCTTAGGGACCACGAATAGCCTTTCTATTTGCTAGGGACTAAAGTGGGCATCGTGAAATTTGCTCAGGACCAAAAAGGGTATTTACTCCAGTTTTAAGTTGTTATATGCATTGTGGGCAGGCTTCCCCAAAAACCCTATTTTCAGTCAATTTCCATCAGAAATTATAATTCCTAGTCTTATATACCATTTATAACTTATTTCCAAACCTAGAGCTCAAAATTCATTTCGCACGCTTTACGGTGTAACTGTACTGCAATATTTTTACCCGACAAAAACATTATTCATCATTTTTCCAGAAACTTGCCTAAACGCTCAATTTTTTGTTCTGAGTCCATTTCCAGAGTTATTTTTCCTATTTGAATCCTTCTACTTAAATTTCCTTTCTTAGGGTTACATGTTTGGTGTAAGAACCCGCACCGTTAATTAAGGAAGTTAATTAATTAATTATGTGAAATTAGGAAATAATTCCATAATTGACCCTAATAATTATTATGAGGCTTAAATAAATACAGAAAGTGATTAATAATGCTGAAAGTCGCTTTTCTGACGAAAAGTGCAGATACCGGTTCTGCTACTCGATATAAATGTGTATCGGTGAAGTATCCCGAAAAATTATAATAAGTGCATGAATATTCCTAGAATAATATATAGGACTTGTAAAACAAGTTTGAAGTCAAAATAATGAGAATTGATGTCAGAACTAATACTGTCAGTGTTAAAACGCGTACCGAAAAAGTTTTGCAAAAAATTAATATAAAAATATGACAAATCCTAGAAAAATGGTTAGGTTCAGAATATGAAGTTTGAGATTAAAATGATACGCGTAGCTATTAACGCTAATATTGCGCGATTAACTTTAGGTGGGCTATAAATCCTAAGTGGCACACTCTCCTAGGTCAGAAATTCACTCTTCTACGTGAGATTTTCTGGTGCATAGGCTGCCACCTTCTTCTCCCTTCAAAATTTGGAGCTTTTCTCTATTTTTAAGCCAAAGACTCCACCTTTCCTTCTTGAAAACCCTTCTCCATCATTGTGTGAGCTTGTAGCAAGCTTTGGGGGAGTGGGGAGAGTGTTCTTGGGAGCTCAAGATTCTGTTTTATGAGTGTGTGTGGGCTGCCTCCTTGGTTGTGGGTGAGTGAGTGTATTCCACCTCCATTGGAGCTCCAAGAACCAAGCTTTGGAGGGAAAGAACTTACCTTGGTGTGGTGATTTTCGTTCATCACTAAGGCAGTGGATTGGGGCACTTCATTGAGCATCCAAGGCTCTTCTTTTTCTGAGTTCAAGAACCCATAGGTAAACCTTGAACATTCCCTTTGAAATTTCATGAAAATAGCTTGTTTATGTCATGAAAAGAGATAACTTTGATTAATCAAGTTGAAAGTGGTTAATCTATGCATGTTTAATGCTTTGGAATATCTGTTTTAAGGAAAAACCAGACTTGGGAGCTTGGGGAAGCTTTGGGGTCTCGAATTATGCAGAAAAATCTGCATTTTCACGTTTTATGCACAGGTGGTAATCGATTACCTTTGTTTGGTAATCGATTACCATGAAGGATAATCGATTACCCCCTGTATGGTAATCGATTACCTAGTGCAAATATGACAACAACGACCTAGTTTAGTAAAATTGCGATATCTCAAGCTAAAGAGCTCCAAATTGAGTGAGGTTTGGACCTATGTAAAGGTAACACATAGGGATACAATACTGTAAAATTTCATAGCCATTGGATAAGTGGTTTGGTCGTGGTGTTGGTTTGAAGTCGCAACTTGATTGCTGGAAATTTAGTTTGCAGCAGTCACTTTGCGAAAAGCATAACCGGAGTTATACGACTCCGATTGAGGCATAAAATATATCATTGGAAACCTTAAGATGTCTAGTTTAACATAGTAAAATCTTAGAATATTTCATAGAGAGATGAAATTGCAGTCTTGAAAATGGTAAAGATAATTTAGTGTTTGTGGCTTCGGAAAGAGCCTGCAGTAAGCGAAACGAAAAAGAAATAATGTTTTTTTTTAAATCTGAAAAGCTATGATATATTTATTGATGATATTCCTGTTATAAACAGACTGTGATTGTGCTGTTTGGTGACCTTGGGCCAGTGTGGACTCTTGGTTTGGACGGGTAGCTTGAGAGGTAAGCTTTCGTGTCCTCGGTTTAGCCATTGTTGGTTCCACCATTTCCCATAGGGAGATGGTTGTATGCATGATGTGTTTTCATGTACTGTTTTATTGAAATGCTAATGAGCTGTTAAGTGCAATTGCTTATGATATGTATGTGGTGTTACGCCTACAGGAGGCCAATGGGTGGTCCTGTGGGCGGGTGCAGCAATGGCTAGTACCGTGTGGGTTTAGATGGATTCCTACACTTCTCTGATCAGTAGAAATGTTATAACACACATGACATGATTATTTGCTGCATTGCACTATTTTGAGAACTTATACTGTTAACTTCCTTTTGAACTTATATTGCACATGTAAGTGAGCTTGGGGTGGAAGATCCTTGAGGACCCCTTGTCTTACTGAGATTTCTTGTTAGAGATCTCACTCCACATTTAGGGCACATATTTCAGGTTCAGGTAACTTGAGGGTTGAGACCTCTAGCGGCAGGAAGCCGGAGCTTAGCTGATATTGCTGTTTATATGCTGACATGTTTGGATGCTGGATTATATCTGCTGATGTTATGTTATTAGTTGGTCATTATTATGTTGCTGATGTTGAGACTGTCGTTGGGCTTTGTTTCCTTATTTGGTGAGCATGGGGATTGTCCATGCCACATTGATTGACTATGTCTTAGTTTAGTTTTGAGCGATAATAATATATCAGGATTATGTCCGGACTTCGTGTTGTAGTTCCGTGATTATAGATACTCACAGTTATTTATATATGAGGTATTCTGGTTAATGTTGAGTTGCAATTACATACAAGCGATGTTTTATGAAAATGTTTAAGTAATCAACTTGGCTAAGTATAATGACGTCATAATTGAAACGAAAAAGATATTCCGCATTTTTAAATTAAGCGTGGCTTAACACGATGACATGTTAACAAACCGGGTTAACACGGGGTGTTACATTTGGCAATATACAATTTTACCCTTTTTACATATTTTGACTCTGAATTCAGGATTTTTAATACCCTACCCTTTAATCCATATTTTAAATACAATTACATGATTTAGAATTACGAGGTGTTATAACTTGCGCTTCATCTTGATCCAAATCGTTTCTTTTCCTTCAACTCGGATTCGAGTTCTGCGATTGCACCTAAGGTAAGTGATTAAATATTAGATTTAATGTTTAGGTTGATTAACGTGATGATCTTAAGTCAAACGAGCTGATACTCCGTGATTGCGTGAGTCAATGCGCCGTATTGATCAAACGCTAGGTGATCGTCTAGAAAGGGGTTCCTAAGCAATTGCAGGGATTCCAAATTTCTTAGGGTCAACTACGTTTTGGTAATCATTTGTCTAATGATGGATATCTTGGAATCCTAATTCTTGGATTGGTTGCTTTTAATTGATAATTTCCGTTTTTAAATCCTTATTTTTACTTTATATTTTAAATAGCACAAAACCCCTGTTTTACTTCTTGTTTTTAGTTGATCGATTAAGATCCTTGCAAATTCCTTGAGAGACGATTTAGGTTGCCCACTTTATTACAAATCTTTAATTTTACAAACTTGATTAATTTGAGTGAGTTCGACAGCTCACAACAGAAGTATCATCACTTATAGCCACTGAATGCTAATCTTGCTCAGACTGACTTTGCGTTATACTTTACTGGATCAATAACTATCTCTAGGGCAGATTATGAAGCTCCTTTTGGAAAGGTTACTTTTTAGACTTTTACTTTAGATATTGGTAATCATGTTGCTTGTCTTTCTCAATAATCTCTTGGGCCATGGATACTTAACTCAGGTGCTATTGTTCACCTTTATGGTATTAAGGACCTTTTTACCTCACTAATTTTGATCATTTACCTTCTATTACTCTTGTTGATGGCACCAAGGCCCCTGCTTGTAATATTGGAAAGTCTATCCAGCTCTTTCTTTGACTTTGACTCTATCTATTATATAACTAGTATTCCCTTTAATTTGTCTATTGGCCAAAAAGTTCGTTCCCTTTTCAATTACTTTCTCTAACCAGTCTGTCTCTCTGCTGGATTTGGGAACGAGGAAGACGATTATAGTGAGTCATGAGTCATAGAGTCTCCTGAACTCATCAAAATTCGCTTGGGTCATCCAAATCTCTCCAAACTTCAGTAGATGGTTCTTTTATTGTCTAGTTTTTCAAGCTTTAAATTGCTAGTCTTTTAACAAGGAAAACACACTCACTCCTCCTTTGCTAATAGAGTCAATAAATGAACTAATGCTCCATTTTATATTGTTTATTCTGATATTTGGGATCCAAGTCGAACTATACTTGTTTTGTGTTTACAATATTTTGTTACCTTTATCTATAATTTTCTCATCGTACTTGGTTTTATTTAATGAAAATTTATTCTGAATTATTTTCTATGTATAAATTTTTTTGTGCTAAGTTAATACTCAATTTGATGCTTCTATTCGTGTTCTATGCAATGGTAATGCTAAGGAGTATGTATTTTTTGAATTTTTTAATTTTTTGGAAAAATAAGGAACATTAAATGTAAGAACCTGCACCATTAAATTAGGAAATTAATTAATTTAATTATGAGTTTAGAAAATAGTTCCATAATTGACGTAGAATAAACATGGGAAGACTTAAATAATTATAGTAAATGATTAATAATGTTGAAAGTCGCTTTTCTGACGAAAAGTGCAGATACCGGTTATGCTCCACAGTATAAGTGCGTATCAATGAAGTATCCCAAAAAATTATAAAGAGTATGTATATATTTCTAGAATAATATTTAGGACTTGAATACAAAGTCTGAAGTCGAAATAATGTGAACTGGCGTTAGGACTGATATCGGCTACGTAAAAGCGCGTACCGACAAAGGGCTGCGAAAAATAAAATAAAAATATGAAAAATCCTAGAAAAATGGCTAGGTTCAGAATCCAAAGTTTGGGATTAAAATGTTAAGCGGAGCTATTAGTGCTAATACCGATGCTTAAAACTTAATGAGGCTATATATACAAACTTACACAGAACCCTAGGCAAATTCTAATCAGCTCTACGTGCCTTGGATGCTTCCACCTTCTATTCTCTTCAGAAAACTTGGGTTTTCTCCCATTTTACACCAAAGACTCCACTTTTTCTTCATGAAAACCTTCCTATATCATGGTGTGGACTTGTAGCTAGCATTGGGAGATATGTGAGTGCCTTGTTGAGAGCTAGAGGGTCTGTTTTCTGTGCATTTAAGGGGCTGACTTCTTGGTTAAGTGAGTGGGAACCATCTCCTTGGGTGTTGGAGCTTCAAGTGGTGAGCTTTGTGAAAAAAGAGCCAACCTTGTTGCTCATTTTCGTGACTTTGTAAAGTCAGGTTGTTGGAGCTGCATTGTGAGCTCCAAGAGCACCTTTGTTTCTGTTCTAAGCCTTGGGTAAGCTTTATCACCTTTGTTCTTGAATTTTCTTTGAAAAGAATGAACCTTGATGCATGTAACAAGCTAAAGTTGATAACTTAAGGGTGGGTAAGGTATAACATATAACACCCTGTGTATACCCGGTTTGTTATTATATCATCGTATTAAGCAGCGCTTAATAAAAATGCGGAAATAACTTTTTACTTTCAATTATGACGTCATTATTATTAATCAAGTTGATTTCTTAATCCTTTTCATAAAACATTGCCTGTATGTAAGTTGCAATAAAAGCTAAATACACTGAATAACCTCATAATATAAATAAGTGAGTATCTAAATCCCGAAACTACAACACGTAGTCCGGACCATAATCCTGATACATTATACAACTAAAATCTAAATTAACATAGTGTTGCAATTTTAGCAAGTGTACTAGTCGTACAAGTAATAAAATGATAAATAAAGATCGTTCCCACGAGGATTTGTATTCAAACACCAACTAACTTTATAAATAAGTTGAATCAAACAAAAATTCATTAAATGCATTGATAATTGTCACCAGAATTTGAATTGTATTTGAAATTGGTAAAATAACTAAATTGTGAATTATAATTTTAAAACAAGTAGTAAGAAATCAATGTCCCTCAACCATAAACTTAAGTAGAAATCAATCCTATTATGAATTATCTCCCATGTAATGTTAATCAACCTTTTTCTTATCACCAAGATGTAATCCCTTACTATCTTGGTTGATACATTAATCAAGAACCCCAATCCCTTGGTGATTCCCTTCTTAATACATACATTAATCACTCAAGATTTTGAAGATTACATCAGAGTCCTAGTTCCAATCCGTTGAATACTAGAACACTGATGATGAAATTGCTAGTTACAGAAATAATGTAAACATTCATGTTCTACACTACTTCCTTAATGGAAAGAATTGAAAAAGAATTTCATATCATCTCATAAAAGATAATCACAATATTCAATCAACCATACATAAATTCATCTTTGAGTTCCATTGAAATTTAACTACAAAGGACTCTACTCAGACATAGAAAAAGAAATAACAAGAGAAGAGGAAAGATCAAACTCCATTGTCATGATGTTGAATCTTCAATCACAATTACATAAAGTATACTAAACTAATACAAGACTAGGACCTAAGGAATTTAGAATTTCAGAGAGTAAAAAGTTAGATCAGAGGATCTCTCTAAGTGTGAAGGCCCTTTGCCCTTTTATAGTTTACAAATCCCAACTGAATAACATCCAGAAACTGACATGGGCGCTAAAACGTTCCCTGTTGGACGTTTTAGCGTTCAACTTTGATGGATGCCCAACTTCTTTAACCTATCCTCAGCGCTAAAACTTTTGACTTGAATGTTTTAGCGTTCAAGACCAGAATCTTTTTGAACAGCAGAATGCTAAAACTTTTGCATTGAACGTTTTAGAGCTCGGCACCAGCAATTTTTGGCTTCATTTTGCAGCAGCGCGCTAAAATGTTAGCTTTGGACGTTTTAGCGCTCAACACTTAGAATTCTCCAATTTCTTCAGAATCTTCTTCCTTCTCTCTTTTGCTTCTTGAGCTTCATTTCCCTACAAGAACAATGTAAATTTTCAACACAACTTTCAGAACTTGTATTTAGGACTTTCCAGGACATTGACCCTCTTTTCCATCCATTTAATCACACAAAATTAAGCTAATTCATGCTTAAAAATCTTATAAACCAAGGGTTTATCACAATTCCCAGATTTGAACATTGTTGTCCTCAGTAATGAATTAAAAACAGAGAAGGACTTGAGATTCTTTACAGATGAAACTCATGAGGATGTACTTCAATTAACAAAAGATCAACATTTCATGATACAAGCTTATAACCATGCAATCTCTTATTTCCTATGATTTTCCCAACATCATTTGTGACTTTTCAACAGATCAATAGAGATGATATACAGAGACTTCCAAACAAAACACCCCCCTCACTAGGAACTTCTCAAAAAATGTGAGAATTTAGCTCTGTTGCACTCTAGTGTTTAAGGATGCACTTATCATTTAATCTTCACTGTACTCAAACTACCATAGGCTTGTCCATCTTCTCACTTTCCACAATAACAATGATCTATAGAGCAGATCAAAAGGGTCTTTGTATAGTTGGCAATATGGCTTGGTATGTGGCTTGACTAGAGGTAGAAGTTTATGTTAAAGGAAGGGTTCAGATTAAATGAATCTGATTCAGATAAGAGGAGGATCACAATATTTATCATATTTTTCTTAATTCCCCCAACTTTCTTCCTTTTCATTCCTTGTACCTTCTTTGAACCTTTCTTCCTCTTTTTTGTTCCAGACACTTTGTGTCTTTAATCATTTTTTCCTTTTTCTCCCTTCTTTTTCTTTCAGACACTTGGTGTCTTTAATACTTCCCTCTGTCTCTTCCAGACACTTTGTGTCTTTAATACCCTATTTTTCTTTTTCTTCCTTCTTTCCTATATTTCCAACACTTTGTGCATTCATTTATTGCAAGAACACTTTTCTCCCCACAGAACACTTCATCCATTATCACTTATCTGAAACTTTTAATCTGAAGGATTGTAATGAATGTAGGTTCTTGGTTTTATAGACAGACAAGCTTAAGCTCAAAGGTTTCATGCAATGGAAACATTAAGGTTGGCCATCTAAACTTTCTGGTTCAAGAAGGAAGTGCCTCAATCATTTCTACCCTACACATCATAAACCATTTCCAGCAAGAAACAAGGCAAGTTCTAGAGTTATTCATGCAGTGAAGTGCTCTCTGAACAAAATTTTCTGTATAGGCTCAATTTCTCACAATTCAGAGTGCATGCTTGACTTTCTCTATATGTATCAAAATCCATAGAATTCCATATCACAACTGAAATCCAAATTCAATATCACAACTAAAATCCAAGTCATACAAGAAAACTTAGAAAAGAAAAAGATTGATATGTTTCCCTGTTTTGGCTCATCAATTTGTGTGACAGAAACTAAAATGGAGTGAAATCAAGAGTTAATGTGAGACTCCGAGTCCTCCTCATATGAGGTGAGAGGATCTGATCCTGGATCTGCAGTAGGAAGCGGTGTGTAATTATAATCAGCAGTCTGATCCTCCTCCATACCAGAACTAACTCCAACAGGCTGATCTCCAGCAGTCTAATCAGCAGCAGGCGTAGCATCAGTACCCATGGCAGCCATCATAGCCTCTTCCTCATCAGCACACTTTTCAAAAAATGTTGTGGCAGCTGCCTCAAATGCGTCCTCCTCCTCGGAATGAGGATACTCCTCAGCCTGAAATACTGCGGGCCTCATAAAGGGCTATCAACATCTGAATCATCTGGGTCTGAAATGATCTCTGGCTCGTCTGCATGAACTTGAAACGGCGACGTAAAAACCCCAGATGAACCTCAGTGTTGACCAGCCACTGCTCCCCTGATCGCTTTTGCCGTACAGACGCAGACTTTGCCTCGGTCATGTTCTTCCTTCCCGGTGTCAAACCGGTGGCTGCTCCTCCTCCAATCCGAAGCTGTGTGGTGATCATCTTGGCATTAATTTCAGGGTGCAACTTAACCTGCACCCCATTATCAGCAATGTCAACTCCAGCTCTCTTACATAGATGCTGGATCAAAGAACTATGACCAGTGCTGAAGTACTGCTATCAGAATGTGCCATGTCATAAATATTATTTTGAAGAATGATGGGGAGTTCCAATTTCTTCCCAGTCATGATGGTGTAAATCAACACAGCTCGCATCATAATAACCTCCGCCTGGTTGGAGGAAGGCAATACATTCGAAACCACAAAGTGGAACCATACCCTGGCCTGTCCATTCAACTGCCTTAACCACAACAACTTGGGATTTACATCATCCTTCATCATCAGCCATTTTTCATTAGGCTTCGCTATAGTTTGCAAAATAGGCTCAGCCGCTCCCAGTTTAGTCCAAGTGTCAAAATCAGGGCTGCTTCTCTTTGGGGGAATGTCAATCCTTTCCCAAGTTTGGAGAAACTGACAGTTTTGGTTCTGGATGTAATCACAGTGAGTGATTTTCAATAGTTTCTGAATGGTATGAGCATCATACTTCACCTTCTTCCCTCGAACCATACTGACAAAATGGCGCTTGCCACCTTCGTCTCCATTATAAGCATTTGCATAAAATTCCCGACAAATAGCTTGACTGCTATTGTCCAACATCATGCCAAAAGTCTCTCATTCCCGCTTTATCAACTGAGATTGAAAGTCAGGATATTCATCTTTGTCTAAGACGAATTTTCTCTCTCGGACAAAAGGCCTGGAAGATGTCTTCTCATTAAATCTGACTTCATGAGCAACACTCTTCCATAGTTTGTCATCATAAGAAGGAGGAGGTGTAGGCTCCTTGCTCTTAGACACTCTGGCCCTCTTTTTGCCAGTCTTCTGAGTTGGTGAAGACATGGTCCTAACAACATGAAAGAAGAAGTTAGTCAATAAGTCAAAAAGCATTTGAGAGATAATGGATCACAATTCCCAGATTTAAGTTTGAAAGAATTAGTGGAGAGGAATCCAAAATGTAAGGGAAAAAATAACCCCCACAATGCCAGACTAGCAGCCTAAAATCATGCATGTATCAGGGCCAGGGCGCTAAAACGTTCACAGTGAGCGTTTTAGCGTCCTGGCAATTTCGTGGTACAAAATGGTGGAGTGCTAAAACGTTGGCTAGCAAGTGTTTTAGCGCTCTAGCTTTTCTGGGTCAGGCAATTTAACAAATACTTGGTGTGTGTGTGTGTGCAAATGAAAAATGGGAACCCGATGATTCAAGATGCCTTCCATCCCAAAAATAAAACCTAACCAAAATTACACAATCACCATGTACATATTATCAGGAATGAAAACATGAAATCATGGGGCAACACAACACCTAGAATCAAAACGTGTAAAACCTATGATTCTATGAGAATGACAATATCAATGAAGAACCTATGATACGATGAAAAAGGGAGAAGGAGAGTATTGCATACCTTGTGATGATGGTGTAATATGAACGCAGAAGAGAGGCAGAAGGAGTTGCAAAATCGATTATGAGTGAGTGAATGAATGAAGAAGAAGAACCTTGTAAACACACAAGTGGCCCAGCGCTAAAATGTTCAGACAAAACATTTTAGCGCCGAGCTCCAGAAAAAGTGCACATAGTTGTGTGCAGCAGCGCGCTAAAACGGTCAAACAGAATGTTTTAGCGCTATGGACCAGAGTGCTTGCACGGTGATGCATGTGGGGAACGCTACAACGGTCAAACAGAACATTTTAGCGCTCTGGGCCAGAGTTTTGCATTGTGATGCATCTCTGGACCGCTAAAACGTCCAAGAAGGAACGTTTTAGCGCCCATCACTTGTCAAATTTTCCAAAATTTTCAAAAAATATTTTTTAATCATATTATTAACATTAATTATATCTGACATACCTGATATAGTGGGTTGCCTCTCACTCAACGCGTGTTTAACGTCATGAGCCTAACGTTTCTCACTTAACTTACCTCCATTAGGGCAACTGTAAGAAGTTTCCTGTCTACAGCACTACCAATGTATAATTTCAACCTCTGACCATTGACAGTAAAGCTTCGGTCAGAATCCAAGGGACTAATTTCCACCGCTCCATAAGACTTAATATCCTTCACCACAAATGGTCCAGACCATCTAGACTTTATCTTTCCTGGAAATAGCTTTAACCTGGAATTGAGCAACAGAACTTGGTTGCCCACTTTGAAATCCCTGGGTGTGATCTTCCTATCATGCCATAGCTTGGTCTTTTCTTTGTATAAGCTTGCACTTTCATATGCAGAAAGATGGAATTCATCGAATTCTTCTAATTGAAGTAACCTTTTCTCACCTGCTGCTTTTGAATCAAAATATAAAAACTTGACAGCCCACAATGCTCTGTGTTCCAATCCCACCGGTAAATGACATGATTTCCCAAATAACAATTGAAATGGAGACATTCCAATAGGAGTTTTGAATGCTGTACGGTAAGCCCATAAAGTGTCATTAAGTTTCTTTGACCATTGAGTCCTAGCATTTCCAACAGTCTTTTCCAGTATACGCTTAAGTTCTCTGTTGGAAATCTCAACCTGACCACAAGTCTGTGGATGGTACGGGGTACATATCTTATGCCTGAGTCCATATTTTGCAAGAGCAACTTCTACCAACCAGTTGTCAAAATGTGTTCCCCCATCACTGATTATGGCTCTCGGAACTCCAAATCGCACAAAAATATTCTTTTTCAGAAATGCAATCACAACCCGAGAATCATTAGTTTGTGTGGCTATGGCTTCAACCCATTTCGATACATAATCCACTGCCACCAGGATGTACTTATTGGAGTAGGAAGAGGGAAAGGGTCCCATGAAATCCATACCCCAAACATCAAAGATTTCCACCTCCAGTATATTGTTCAATGGCATTTCATGTCTCCTGGATATATTACCAATTCTTTGGCAGTTTTCACATGCTTCCACATACTTCCTTGCATCCTTGTACAATGTTGGCCAATAGAAACCACTCATCAAAACTTTTGCTGCAGTTCTTTCATTTGCGAAGTGTCCACCATAGGCTGAACCATGACAGTGCCATAAGACATCTTGTTGTTCCTCCTCGGGAATACATCTTCTGATTACCCTATCTGAACACCTGTAGAAAAGGTATGGTTCATCCCAAATATATCTCCTTGCATCATGTAGAAATTTTTTCCTCTGTTGCCATGTGAAATCTTTAGGCATTGCTCCGGCATCTTTGTAATTTGCAAAATCAGCAAACCACGGTGGAGTATTAATTGTCAAGACTTGATCCTGCCCCAACTTGGAAACAGTGCTTATTGCCAGTATTTGCTCATCAGGAAACTCTTCTTTAATCACTACTTCCGGTCCTTCTTGTAGATTTTTCTTTGTGATCCTGGATAAGTGATCAGCCACCAAGTTTTCAACTCCCTTTTTATCTTTGATTTCCACTACAAACTCTTATAGGAGTAACATCCATCGAAGTAACCTGGGCTTAGCATCCTGCTTGGTTAACAAATACTTTAAAGCTGCATGGTCAGTGTAAACAATCACCTTTGATCCTAGCAGATATGACCTAAATTTGTCAAATGCATACACAATAGCTAATAATTCCTTTTCTGTAGTATCATAATTCTTCTGTGCATCATTAAGAATTTTACTAGCATAGTATATGACATGCAACAATTTGTCTTTCCTTTGGCCTAGCACCACTCCCACAGCATAATCACTTGCATCACACATCAGCTCAAAAGGTAGTGAAAAATCAAGTGCCATGATTATTGGTGCAGTGATCTATTTTTCTTTCAAAATATTAAATGCATGCAGGCAGTCATCAGTGAACACAAACTCTTGTTCCTTCCCTAACAACTTGCATAAAGGTTTTGCAATCTTTAAAAAATCTTTTATAAAGCGTCTATAAAAACCGGCATGACCAAGAAAACTTCTCACACCTTTGACATTTATGGGAGGGGGAAGTTTCTCAGTAACAGAGATTTTGGCTTTATCCACTTCAATTCCTCTTCTAGACACCTTGTGTCCCAAAACAATACATTCTGTCACCATGAAGTGACACTTTTCCCAATTCAATACAAGATTACAATCTTGACATCTTTTTAAAACACTATCCAAATTTTCTAGACAGGCATCAAAAGTAGGACCAAATACAAAAAAATCATCCATAAAAATTTCAATGCATTTTTCTACCATGTCAGAGAATATGGAAAGCATGCACCTTTGAAAAGTCGCTGGTGCATTGCATAAGCCGAAAGGCATCCTCCGGTATGCAAAGATTCCATAGGGGCAAGTGAATGCAGTTTTCTCCTGCTCCTCTGGAGCCACAGCTATCTAGTTGAAGCCTGAGTATCCATCTAGAAAGCAGTGGAAAACATGTCCTGCCAATCTCTCTAGCATTTGATCTAGGAATGGAATAGGGAAATGGTCCTTCTGGGTTGCTTTGTTGAGTCTCCGGTAATCTATGCACATTCTCCAGCCAGTGACTGTTCTTGTGGGAATTAATTCATTATTCTCATTCCTCACAACAGTCATTCCTCCTTTCTTGGGCACTGTCTGCACTGGACTCGCCCAAGCACTGTCTGAAATAGGATAGATCATTCCAGCATCAAGTAACTTCACCACTTCCTTCCTCACTACCTCCTTCATAGTAGGATTGAGTCTTCTCTGTGGTTGCCTTACTGGTTTTACCTCCTCTTCCACCAATATTTTATGAGTGCAGAAAGAAGGGTTGAACCCCTTGAGGTCTGAAAATGACCATCGCATGGCTGTCTTGTTCATTTTTAGCACTTCAATCAACTTTACTTTCTCCCCTTCAGACAACAATGCATTAATAATGGCTGGGTATGTTTGATCATCTCCAAGAAACGCATACTTGAGATTTGATGGAAGTTCTTTAAGTTCCACCTTGGGTGCTCCCTTAGGAATATCATCTACTTTCTTTTCTAACTCTTCTACTTTCGGTTCTTCTGTAAAGTATTCCACACTTGTTTCCTCCTTGAATTTGTCTTCCTCAAGTGAAGAGTTTTCTTCTCCTATCACTTCTTCCACAGCCTCCTGTATGATATCAATTTTGAAACAATCCTCCACATCAACAGGATGTTTAATAGCTTCAAACACATCAATGGTGATTGTTTCTTCATTCACCCTTAACATCAACTTTCCTTGTTCTACGTCAATCAGAGATCTTGCAGTGGCTAAGAATGGTCTCCCTAGGAGTAGAGGACTTTCAGTATCCTCCTCTTCCATATCAAGTATTACAAAGTCTACAGGGAAAATGAATTTATCCACCTTGACCAGAACATCTTCTACCACCCCTTCTAATCTCTCAATTGATCTATCTGCTATATGTAGAATAACATTAGTGTTTTTTAACTTGTTAATCCCCAAAGCTTTGCAGACAAACAATGGCATCAAATTTATACTGGCTCCCAAGTCACAAAGTGATTTTCCTACTTCTATATCTCCAATAGCAATAGCAATGCTGAAACTACCTGGGTCTTTTAACTTTGGAGGAAGCTTCTTTTGAATCAGGGCGCTACATTCCTCCGTTAAAGCCACAGTCTCACCATCTTTCAACTTCCTCTTCTTAGACAAAAGATCCTTCATAAATTTTGCATAGTGAGGCATATTTTCCAAGGCTTCAGCAAATGGAATGTTGATCTGTAGTTTCTTGAAAATATCCAGAAACCTTGCATAATGTTGTTTCTGAATTTCTTGCTTCAACCTCTGAGGATAAGGAACTTTGGCATATGGAGATAGATTATTGGCTGGTCTTGCTTGTCAGCCATTTTTTCTTCTCCCACTTCATCAATTTCTTAGGTGAAGAATTGTTTTCAACAACTACTTCTTCTTCTTTCTGATCATCCTTAGCTTTTTCTTTTTCATCATTCTCAACTTCATCATTTTCAACAACAACTTCTTCCTCCTCTTTCTTTTCTTCCACTTTCTTCTTCATCGGTTTAAGCACAAGCCCACTTCTTGTAATAATGGACTTGCAATGCTCCTTTGGATTCACCATTGTATCACCAGGGAACTTTCCCTGTGGTATCTTAGATATCTGTCTGGATAACTGACCAATTTGGGTCTCCAAATTCCGGATGCATGCTTCCTGGTTCCAAAATGATGTTTTTGTCTCTTGCATGAATGCAGAAGTTTCTTCTCTGATAGAATTTGACCCCTGAATATATTATTGAGTCGGCTTAGATAACTGAGCAAAAGCTTTCTCCCATGCAAAGGTATCACCTTGTGTGTTGGAGGAGGATGCAATGGAGGATTCAACTGATGATTAGAACTATAACTGAACCCTGGGTGTTGATTTCTATTCTTCCATGGTGGAACATACAAATTTCGCCCCTGGTTGTTCTGGTTCCTCTGATCATACCATACCCCATTCACTTCTGCTTGTTCTGCAGATACCCTATAATCACAATCTTCTGTAACATGGTTTTTCCCACAAATTGCACACACAAGATTAGTGTCTACAGAAGCAACCTTGTGAGAAGATAGCTACTTAGTGAGAGCATCCAACTGTTGTTGTTGTTGTTTTTGCATTTGCATCATCTGATCATTCTTGGCTAACAAAGCATCATAACCATCAAGTTTTATAATTCCTGTTCTTCTGTCATTTACTGGAGCATTGTCAAATTCTTGAGATGCTAGAGATTCAAACATGTCAAGGGCTTCCTGAGGAGTCTTGGTTGTTAATGAACCACCAGCTGTGGCATTCACCAATGTTCTTGTGTTGGTTATCAACCCTTGGAGAAATATTGCTGCTTGATTCCACACTTTGATTCCATGTTGTGCACATTTCCTCATGAGTGTTTTGAATCTCTCTCAAGCTTCATAGATAGACTCTGATTCTTTCTGTTTGAACCCTGTAATAAAATGATAACTAAATATCGTTCCCAAGTTGTGATACTTCCTTGAGGTAATGATTGTAACCATCTTCTTACATCATCCTTCAGTGAATGAGTGAACAATCTTAACAAGATAGCATCTCTAGTCACACCATTGATCTTCACCGTATCGCTCAAAAGTAAGAAATTCTCAATGTGTAGATAGGGGTCTTCTGCATTTGTGCCAGCAAACTGTTCTTTCTGCACCAGTTGTACTAATGCAGGCCTCAACTCAAAGTTGTTGGGCTCCACAGTGGGTCGAACAACACTCCCAATTGGTGGAATGACTGTGGGAGTCATGTAATCTCCCAATGTCCTCTGTGGTGGTGGCCTGTGATTTTCTTCCATGACCTCTTCCTGATTTGTCAAACTGGATTCACCCCTTTCTTGTAGCTTCCTTTGTCTTGCTGCCTTTCTGTTATTCCTAATTGTCTTTTCTAATTCTGGATCAAACAACAAAGAGTTTGGATTAATAGTACCTCGCATACACCAGAATTCGAATTGAACAAAACTTCACACATAAATATAAATTGCTGAAAATAATAAAAATTCAATCTCAAATATTAATGGTGTCTGTCAATGTTGAAGAACAAATCCCCGGCAACGGCGCCAAAAACTTGTTACAACTTTAGCAAGTGTACTAGTCGTACAAGTAATAAAATGATAAATAAAGATCGTTCCCACGAGGATTTGTGTTCAAACACCAACTAACCATTTATAAATAAGTTGAATCAAACAAAAATTCATTGAATGCATTGATAATTGTCACGAGAATTTGAATTGTATTTGGAATTGGTAAAATAACTAAAATGTGAATTATAATTTTAAAACAAGTAGTAAGAAATCAATGTCCCTCAACCATAAACTTAAGTAGAAATCAATCATATTATGAATTATCTCCCATGTAATGTTAATCAACTTTTTTCTTATCACCAAGATGTAATCCCTTACTATCTTGGTTGATACATTAATCAAGAACCCCAATCCCTCGATGATTCCCTTCTTAATACATACATTAATCACTTGAGATTTTGAAGATTACATCAGAGTCCTAGTTCCAATCCCTTGAATACTAGGACACTGATGATGAAATTGCTAGTTACAGAAATAATGTAAACATTCCTGTTCTAGACTACTCCCTTAATGGAAAGAATTGACAAAGACAATTTCATATCATCACATAAAAGATAATCACAATATTCAATCAACCATACATAAATTCATCTTTAAGTTTCATTGAAATCTAACTACAAAGGACTCTACTTAGACATAGAAAAAGAAATAACAAGAGAAGAGGAAAGATCAAACTCCATTGTCATGATGTTGAATCTTCAATCTTCAATCACAATTACATAAAGTATACTAAACTAATACAAAACTAGTAAAAAGTTAGATCAGAGGATCTCTCTAAGTGTGAAGGCCCTTTGCCCTTTTATAGTTTACAAATTCCAACTGAATAACATCCAGAAACTGACATGGGCGCTAAAATGTTCCCTGTTGGACGTTTTAGCGTTCAACTTTGACGGATGCCCATCTGCTTTCAACTGTCCTCAGTGCTAAAAATTTTGACTTAAATGTTTTAGCGTTCAAGACCATAATCTTTTTGAACAGCAGAGCGCTAAAACTTTTGCATTGGACGATTTAGCGCTCGACACCAGCAATTTTTGGCTTCATTTTACAGCAGCTCGCTAAAACATTAGCTTTGGACGTTTTAACGCTCAACACTTAGAATTCTCCAATTTCTGCAGAATCTTCTTCCTTCTCTCTTTTGCTTCTTGAGCTTCATTTTCCTACAAGAACAATGTAAATTTTCAACACTACTTTCAAAACTTGTATTTAGGACTTTCCAGGACATTGACCCTCTTTTCCATCCATTTAATCACACAAATTAAGCTAATTCATGCTTAACCTTATAAACCAAGGGTTTATCACTTAGTCAATAAATGTGGCATGGACAATTCCCATGCTCACCAAACAAGGCAACAAGGCCCAACAGAGTCTCAAATCAAATAACATGATAATAAATATAGAACATGTCAACATTCAAGCATATCATCATAAAAGCATAAATCTCAACTCAGTTCCGGCCTCCTGCTGCACGAGGTATCAACCCTCGAGTTACCTGAACCTGAAAATGTACCCCAAACATGGGGTGAGATCTCTAAAAAGAAATCTCAGTAAGATAAGGGGTCCTCAATGACTCTTTCGCCCCAAGCTCACTTACAAGTATAATATAAGTTCAAAACAGTAATCTCAATGCATGTTCATGTTAAGGCATTTAAATCATAACAGTATAATCTCTTGCTCAACGAGCTAAATACTACAACTCATTAATCATGTGATGTATGCAAGTGTGGTTCGATTGGACAGGGAACATGATAGGGTTTATACATGTCTGTTACCTACCAACATGAGGGATGCTACCTCATGCCTTGCACACCAGGGTTGCTACCTGATCGTACAAGTACTAACATCACATTCATACATTACATCAACAGCTATATCAACATGTCTCTGGCATATATCAATGCATATATCATTTTCATAAAAATATACATGCATATAAACCACCCTCCCAAGGAGGCCGGTGGAACAAGCAACCGATTAATCCGAGGACATGAAAGCTCACCTCTTAAGCTATCAATCCAAGACTGAGTCCACACAAGCTCAAGATCCACAAACAGCACAATCACAATCTGTTTAGACCAACAATCATATCAATATTTATAATCTAAAAGTTCACGACATAATGACAACATTCTCTTTATTGTTTCATGCCATTAGGCTTCTCACAAAGCCATAAGCCCTTAATCCAATTGATTCTGACTTAGATTATTTATTACAGAGGTTCAACTAACCAATCTAGGGTCCATAAACCCCAAATATAGTTTTGTATGAACAGAACAGTGACTGTCTCGAAATTCCCAGAATATCCAGATATTTGTCGGGGGCATATCCGGATATCATATCCTGATATTTCGCGACAGAATGCAGTTTCTGCATTTCGCGAAGATATCACTTCAAGGTTGCATTTTGAACTCATTAATACGCCTAAGCATGCATCTTTAGACCCATTAAGGCTAGTGATCATGTTAGTTGCTTAATCATACCATCTTACATGCCAAGACTCTACTTTTATTAAAGAAACTCATGATCAAAGATTTAAGAACATACCCCAAGCTCCAAAATAGAGATAAATGATGCTCTTGGAGCTCTCTCACCAGCCTCAAAGTTCATACCACAAAAGGACACGAAAATGCACTCACAAGATTGGTCATTTCTTCACAAAGCTCACTACTTGGAGCTTCAACAACAAAAGGAAAGACTCCCACACCACTCAACTCAAAGGCAGCCCCTTCCCAACACACACATAGCACCCACAACTCAGAAGGTGACACCTTTCTCACTCACTAATGCTCACACCCAAGTGTTTACTTTGTTTAGAGGAAGAATCAAAGAGAAAGGATTAGTTTTGTTGGGTTTTCTAAAAGGAAGGAAGGTGGAAAGTATGAGAGTATCAAACTCAAAAATGGAGGCACGTAGAGGAGTGGCATTTCTGACCTAGGGAGTTGTGTTATTCTATTTGTAGGCGGATTAAGCTTAATCACATTGTATTAACACTAATAGCTTCGCTTATCATTTTAATCTCAAACTTAAGATTCTGAACCTAGTCAATTTTCTAATATTTGTCATATTTTTATTTTATTTTTCGTAGCACTTTGCCGGTACGCGCTTTTACGTAGCCGGTATCAGTTCTGACACGAATTCTCATTATTTTGACTTCAAACTTGTTATACTAGTCCTATATATTATTCTAGTAATATATACACACTTTTCGTAATTTTCCGGGATACTTCATCGGTACGCATTTATACCGTGAGGCAGAACCGGTACCTGTACTTTTTGTCAGAAAAGCGACTTTCAAAATTATTAATCACTTACCATAATTATTTAAGCCTTCTCGTAATTATTAAGGTCAATTTTGGAATTATCTCATTTAAGCCTTCCTAAATTAACGGTGTGGGTTCTTACATAACACATCTAAAAATGCTTGATCACATATGCATTATCATATGATCACATGTGCATTATCATAATAAAACTCAACGGAGCAAACACATAAGACAAGACACCACAAAGCATTCTAAGCTATTGCAATACATACAAGATTTTCCATAAGAAGTGCTCTGATACCATAAAATGTAACACCCCGTGTATACCCGGTTTGTTAACATGTCATCGTATTAAGCCATGCTTAATTAAAATTGCAGAATATCTTTTTCTTTTCAATTATGACGTCATTATCCTTACCAAGTTGAATTACTTAATTCATTTCAAAACATTGCCTGTATGTAAATTGCAAAAGACAGCTAACTGAAATACCTCAATATAAAATTAACATGAATATGTCTCTAGTCACGGAACTACAACACGTATACCGGACAACCCTGATAGTTTATACAACGAAAACAAACTTAAACATCGTCAAATCAATGTGGCATGGACAATCTTCATGCTCACCAAATAAACAGCATACTCATCAAGTCTCAATACAAACAGCATGGTAATGGTAAGAGCATAAAACTAAGCAGGTGCATCAGCATAAACAACAAACATGATAATCAACTGAGCTCTGGCCTCCTGCCGCTAGAGGTCTCGGCCCCTGGGTTACCTGAACCTGAAATAAGCGCCCCAAACGTAGGGTGAGATCTCTAAACAGAAATCTCAGTAAGGCAAGGGGTACTCAAGGATCTTCCACCCCAAGCTCACTTACATGTGCAATATAAGTTCTAAAACAGTTCAACAGTATAAGTTCCAAAATAGTGCAATGCAGCAGATAATCATGTCATGTGTGTCAATACTAATCTACTGGCCAGAGAATGCAGGAATACGTCGATTACCCGCACTAGTGTAAGACGCCACTTGCACCCACCCACGGTGTTACCGTCTTGTATGACGTCACATACTCAGGCTAACCGTCGAAGTGGAACAACACATACATATTAAAAGCCATTGCGCATAAAGCTCAACAACATTTTTTATTATCAAAGCATGTAAACTCAACATGCATATAAACCATTCCCCCATGGGGTATGGTGGAACCACACAATGGCTAAACCGAGGACACGAAAGCTTACCTTGTAAGCTAGCTATCCAAGCCAAGAGTCCATACAAGCTCAAAGTCCAAACACAGCAGAATCACAATATGTTTCGGACCAATCATAATATCAATATCCATACTCTACAAGCATACAATATAAAGACAGCGTCTTTCCTTTACTTTGCACGTCTTAAGGCTTCTCACAAAGCTACAAGTCCTTAATCACTTGATTCTGACTTAGATTAATCATTACAGAAGTCCTACTTCATCAAACTAGGGTCCACAAACCCATAACAACATTCTGAATGAACAACGCAGCTACTGTTCTTCGAAAACCCAGAATATCCGGATATTCATCGAAGGCATATCCGGATATCAATATCCGGATATAACATAACCCAATATCCGGATATCAATATCCGGAATCAATATCAGGATATTTCGCGACAGAATGCAGTTTCTATATTTCGCGAGATATCACTCCAAAGGTTCATCTTTTAACCCATTAAAATGTTAAAGCATGCATTTTTACTCTGTTCAAGGTTCATATACAGATTATATACTTGTTTAACTCATTAACAAGCCAAGAATTCACCTTTACACCAAGAAAACTTATGATCAAGGTTGGTGACACTTACCTAAGCTCAATACAGGAATGGATGATGCTCTTGGAGCTCACTAGAAGCTCCCAAAGTTCAGCACCCGAAACTCCAACAAAACAGACACCAACCCAGAAACAAAGCCTTCCACACACTCCCAAAGGTATCCCTCACTCACACAAGGTGTTTAGGAGAAGATTAAATGGAAGAAATGACCTCTAGGCTCACACCAAGAAGAAGAGAAAGCAATGAAACAGTGTGAGAGTGCTGGTCAGCCTCCCATCCACGTAGAGCAACAAAAGAATGCCTAGGGTTTTGTGCAAAAGTCATATATATAGCTGGTTTAAACTTAATCGCACTGTATTATCATTACTTGCTACGCTTAGCATTTTAATCCCAAACTTAGGATTCTTAACTTGCTCAATTTTACAAGATTTGTCATATTTTTATTTTATTTTTCGCAGCACCTTTCCGGTACGCGCTTTTTCGTAACCAGTATAAGTTCCGGCACCAGTTCTCATTATTTTGACTTGAAACTCGTTTTACAAGTCCTATATATCATTCTAGTGACATATACCCACTTTTCATAATTTTTCGGGATACTTCATCGGCACGTATTTATACCGAGTAGCATCACCGGTATCTGCACTTTTCGTCAGAAAAACGACTTTCAGCATTATAACCATTTACCAATATTATTTAAGCCTCATAATAATTATTAGGGTCAATTATAGAATTATTTCCTAATTTCACATAATTAATTAATTAACTTCCTTAATTAACAGTGCGGGTTCTTACAAGTAGTTCTCCTCATGAGGCTTCAACTGCCTCGAAGCATAGGAAATCACCTTGCCCAACTGCATCAACACACATCCGAGCCCCTTCCGAAGGCGTCGGTGTACAACTCAACTTCCTCAGCAGGATCAGGAAGGACCAACACATGTGCTGTCGTCTGTCTCTCTTTCAACTCCTGAAAACATTCCTCACACTCGTGAGTCCATACAAAAGGAGTCTTCTTGCGAGTAAGGCGAGTCAATGGCAGAACCAGCATGGAAAATCCCTTGATGAACCTTTGGTAGTACCCTGCCAAACCCAGAAAACTCATCACCTCAGTCACCATCTTGGGCCTCTCCCAATCTAGCACGTCCTCAATCTTGTTCGGATCCACAGCAACTCCTTCTACAGAAATCACATGTCCCAAAAACTTTACAAACTTGAGCCAAAACTCACATTTGGAAGGCTTAGCATAAAGCCTTTTCTCCTTCAGCACTTGCAACACAATCTTCAAGTGCTCAACATGTTCCTCCTCAGTCTTGGAGTAAATCAATATGTCGGCAATGAAGACGATCACAAATTGATCCAGGTACAGCTGGAAAATCCTGTTCATGTAATCCATGAACACTGTGGGTGCATTGGTGAGTCCAAACGGGATCACCAAATACTCATACTGACCGTATCTCGAACGAAACGCGGTCTTCGGGACATCCTCCGTCTTCACCCGAATCTGATGGTATCCAGACCGGAGATCGATCTTCGAATACACACAAGTACCCTTCAGTTGATCCAACAGATCATCAATGCGCGGAAGGGGATACTTGTTCTTGATTGTCACCTTGTTTAACTGCTTGTAGTCGGTGCTTAATCGCATAGTCCCGTCTTTCTTCTTCACAAAAATGACCGGTGCTCCCCATGGAGACACACTTTGGAATATGAAACTACTCATTTTTCTAAGATTTATCATATTTTTATTTTATTTTTCGCAACACCTTTTCGGTACACACTTTTCCATAACTAGTATCAGTTCTGGCATCAGTTCTCATTATTTTGACCTGAAACTTGATTTACTAGTCCTATATAACATTCTAGGAATATTCATGCACTTATTATAATTTTCCGGGAACTTCATCGGTACGCATTTATACCGAGTAGTAGAACCGGTATCTGCACTTTTCGTCAGAAAAACGACTTTCAGCATTATTACTCACTTACTATAATTATTAAAGCCTCATAATTATTATTAGGATTAATTATGGAATTATTTTCTAATTTCACTTAATTAATTAATTAACTTCCTTAATCACCGGTGCAGGTTCTTACTTCCGAATATTGATATCCGGATATGGGGTTTGTAATATCCGGATATTGATATCCGGATATGGGACTTTGGATATCCGAATATGATATCCGGATATAGATATCAAGATATGTCCCCGACAAATATCCGGATATTCTGGATTTCCGAGAACAGTAAAGGTACTGTTCATACAAAACTGAGTTATGGGTTTGTGGACCCTAGATTGTGGAAGTTAAACTCCTGTAATAACTTATCTAAGTCAGAATCTAAGGGATTAATGGCTTGTGGCTTTGTGAGAAGCCTTAAGACTTAGAACGCAAAGAAAAGGCGTTGTCTTTATATCGTATGCTTGTAGAGTATAAATATTGATGTTGCTATTGGTCCTAACAGATTGTGATTGCGCTCTGTGTGGACCTTGAGCTTGTGTAGACTCTTGGCTTGGATAGCTAGCTTGCAAGGTAAGCTTTCGTGTCCTCGGCTTAGCCATTGTTTGTTCCACCATGTCCCATGGGGGGATGGTTATATGCATGATGTGTTTTCATGTACTGTTTTATTCAAATGATATGAAGTTGTTAAGTGCGAAATGCTTATGATATGCATGTGGTGTTTCGCCTAGCCAGGAATCCATGGGGTGGTCTTGGGGGCGGGTACAACATGGGCGTGTACTGTGTGGGTAATAGACGTATTCATGCACTTCTCTGATCAGTAGAATAGCTATAACACACATGAGATGATTATCTACTACATTGCACTAATTTTGGAACTGATATTGAATTACTGCTTTTAGAACTTATATTGCACCTGTAAGTGAGCTTGGGGTAGAAGATCCTTGAGGACCCTTTGCCTTACTGAGATTTCTTGTTTAGAGATCTCACCCCACGTTTGGGAACGCTTATTTCAGGTTCAGGTAATTTGGAGGCTGATTCCTCTGGCGGCAGGAGGCCGGAGCTTAGCTGATTATTTATGATGTATGCTGACATAACTGGATATTGGATGTTGTTTATGTTTTCTGTCCTTATATTGATATTTGAGATGAGACTCTTTTTGGGCTTGTTGCCTTGTTTGGCGAGCATGGGGTTTGTCCATGCCGCTTTGATCTTAGTACCTTTTAGCTTGAGTTGTATAACTATAAGGGTTGTCCGGTGTACGTGTTGTAGTTCCGTGACTAGAGACATAATTATGTTATTTATTTTATGAGGTATTTCAGTTAGCTGTCTTTTTCAATTTACATACAGGCGATATTTTGGAAAATGATTTAAGTAATCAACTTGGCTAAGTATAATGACGTCATAATTGAAAGTAAAAAGTTATTCCGTATTTTTAAATTAAGCGTGGCTTAATACGATGACATGTTAACAAACCGGGTTAACACAGAGTGTTACATTTTATGGTATCAGAGCACTTTCTAGGGAAAAGCCTGTATGTATTGCAATAACTTATGATGTTTGGTTACGAGTCTGTCTTGAGTGTTCTCTCTGTTGGATTTTGCTATGATAATGCATATGCGACCACATTGCGTGGGCCTGATCAACGCATCCTTTGTGTAACTTGTGCAGAGTCATGGTACTATCTAGGAGGAACCGTGATACCATTGAGGATCAGCTGGATTCTGTCCTAACTGCATTGGCTGAGATGCAGGCGGCTAGACTAGACGATCAGGAGGCCACTAGATTCGCCAACAAGTCGATGATGGACGCCGTTCGAGAGGCGAACTGGAAGGCCACAGAGGACGTTCTTGACGTAAACAAGCTGGCAAACATTACCATGATGAGGGTCATGTTGGAGGAGATGAGGGATGGCCGCAATGAGGGTCAGTTTCCTCCACCTAGTCTGCAGGACGACAGCCAGAGCCATGTTGAGGGCACTGGTCAACTCACTGGGGTAATAGAGCCCTATGTGGAGCCTGCTGAGGATCGCGATACTATAGACCGCCGGATTAATGCTTTCCGCAAGCATAAGCCACCTTCCTTTGATGGGTCGTTGGATCCTATTGCTGCGGCGAGATGGCTACAGGCATTGGAGAAGATCTTCCGGGTTAAGCAGTGTACGGACCCGCAGAAGCTGATGCTCGCCACGTACCGCTGGAGGGCGATGCACATGAGTGGTGGATGAACACCTCTCGTGCCTACTAGATGCAGGGTCATGTTATGTCATGGCCATTCTTCGAGGACTGCTTTTTGGGCAGATACTTCCCTTACGATGCGCAGGAGAGGAAGCAGGGGGAGTTTGATAGATTGGTGCAGGGCTCGATGTCTGTTGACGAGTACCTAGCCAAGTTTAATGAGCTTGTGAAGTTCGCCCACTTTCGGATGGCGGTGCCCACTCCGACCTTATTGGCTGCTAAGTTCCGCAGGGGACTTAGTGAGGTGATTGCAGAGCATATTGCTGGAGCTGCATCGAGAGCCTTTGGTACACTGGTACAGCAGTGTAAGGACATTGAGGATGTCTGCATTATGAGTAAGGCCAAGAGGGCTAAGATTGCTGAGACGAAGGGAACTGGTGGTTCCACTTCTTAGAAACACAGGAAGTTTGCCGGGAATGACAACGGTAAGCAGTTGGCGGCTAGGCAAGCGCCAAATCAGTTTAAGAGGACTTCTGCTCAGGGGAGTACATTGAGACCTCCTACTCCTAGATGCTCGGGATGTGGGAAGGTTCATCTGGGGCCGTGTGCTACCGGTCAGATTATATGTTTCCAGTACGACGAGAACTGCAGCAGTTCGAGCATTTCCATTACAGATGGTTCCCATTCCACCTATAGCGGCACCTGTTGTGCCACCTGCCACGGGGCGAGTTTACACTTTTGATCGGCAGCAGTCGGACCGAGCTCCGAACCTTGTCAGAGGTACTATTTCCATTGATGGATCTTCTGTCGATGTCTTGTTTGACTCTGGGGCTACACATTCATTCATTGCTACCCCGATTGCTGAGGGGCTTAAGTTGCCCATGTCTGTGCTTTCTCCACCGTTGCGGGTGACCACCGCCACCGGAGAAAAGTGTGATACGTCCACTGTTCATCGCGATGTAGCGTTTCAGTGGAATGGCCGTGAGTTCTCGGTAGATCTGATAGGGTTACCGATTGGATATTATTCTGGGCACAAATTAGTTGTCCAGAAATTGTGTTTTGATTGATTGTTGTGACAAGTGAGTCGTGATGTCTCTGTGTGACTCTACAGCCAATTCCTCGCCATATATATCATTATTGCAGGCTGGGAGTGTCTTGAGTGCAGGGGTATTCAGATATGTCATGCTGGGAGGTTTGGTGAGTAGGACACATGAGGATATCAAAGGCATTCCTGTGGTGAGGGAATTCCTCGAGGTATTTCCTGACGACATTCATGAGTTTCCGCCGCAGAGGAAGATAGAGTTCTCCATTGACTTATTGCCTAGTGTGGGGCCCGTTTCATTGGCTCCATATCGGATGTTATAACATCCCGGGCGCTGACGAGGGAGGGGAGTGATCGCTGGTGCGCAAGGGCACGGACAAAGAGCGGCTCCTGGCAGGCTTCCAGCGACGGGGGTACATGAATGAATCGAATAACACCGGAAAGAGAGGGATTCCAGAGATTGTGCTGATATAGGACAGCACAGCTGAGGATAGCTTATAAGAATTAATTGGTACTACCTATACTAACAAGATGCATCTACTTTTCGGTAGCCCAGATCGGAAGAACTCCATATTTAAGCGTGCTTGACATGGAGCAATTCAGGGATGGGTGACCTCTTGGGAAGTTTTCTCGGGAAGTGTGCGAGTGAGGACAAAGCACGCTGAAAAGTCTCATGTTAGTGTGTGGGAATAGTCATTGATGCTTGCAAGTGGCCGGGCGTTACAAGTGGTATCAGAGCAGGGCCTCTCATCCAGTACGGTGTGGTTTGAGGACGAACCAGGCGGAAGCTGGTGGGCATGTAACATCCTGGGCGCTGACGAGGGCGGGGAGTGATCGCCGGTGCGCAAGGGCACGGACAAAGAGCCGCTCCTGGTAGGCTTCCAGCGGCGGGGGTACATGAATGAATCGAATAACACCAGAAAGAGAGGGATTCCAGATATTGTGCTGATATAGGACAGCACAGCTGAGGATAGCTTATGAGAATTAATTGGTACTACTTATACTAACAAGATGCATCTACTTTTCGGTAGCCCGAATCCGAAATTTCCAGAGTTAAGCGTGCTTGACTTGGAGCAATTCAGGGATGGGTGACCTCCTGGGAAGTTTTCTCAGGAAGTGTGCGAGTGAGGACAAAGTACGCTGAAAAGTCTCGTGTTAGTGTGTGGGGATAGTCGTTGATGCTTGCAAGTGGTCGGGCGTTACAATATATCATATCCGGTTTATTCTATTTTAGGTTCATATACCAGTTGGTTACTTAAACAACTCATTAAACATGCCAAGACTTCACTTTTAACCATTAAAACTCATGATCAAAGGTGGATGAACTTACCCAAGCTCAAAACAGAGGTACAATGGCTCTTGGATCTCACCAAACAGCTCCTCAAGTTCTGACTTCTCAAAAGTATGAAAATGGCACACCAAAGGTTGTTCTTTCTCACCAAAGATCACTCCTTGGACCTCAAAATGCCATGACAATGGCTTCACCCTCACAACTCAGAAACTCATCACCTTAAACTCTCCAAACAGAGACCCAAATTTCAGAAAGAAGGCCAACACTCACCCCCAATGGTAATCCTCACTCACACCAAGTGTTTTGGAGAAGATTTCATGAAGGAAATGGTCTCAAGGCTCAAGAAATGGGGAAGGGAAGGAAATGGAATAGTGTACAAAGGCTGGTCAGCCTCCAAGGTCACGTAACAATAGTGAAATGCCTAGGGTTTTGTGCAAAAGTCATATTTATAGCCGGTTTAAACTTAATCACATTGTATTAGCGCTAATTGCTACGCTTAGCAGTTTAATCCCAAACTTAGGATTATGAACTTACTCATTTTTCTAAGATTTATCAAATTTTTATTTTATTTTTCGCAGCACCTTTCCGGTACGCGCTTTTCCATAGCCAGTATCAGCTCTGGCACCAGTTCTCATTATTTTAACTTGAAACTTGTTTTATAAGTCCTATATATTATGTTAGGAATATTCATGCACTTATTATAATTTTCCGGGATACTTCGTCGATACGCATTTATACCGAGTAGCAGAACCGGTATCTGCACTCTTCGTCAGAAAAGAGACTTTCAACATTATTAAACACTTTCTATCTTTATTTAAGCCTTCTCATAATTATTATGGTCAATTATGGAATTATTTCCTAATTCTCACATTTATTTAATTAATTTCCTTAATTAACAGTGCGAGTTCTTACATGTAGCGTCATACAAGATGGTGATTCTGTGGGTGGGGTGCAAGTAGCGTCTTGCACTGATTGTAGGTTGTAGATGTATGTAATTCCTGCATGTTCTTTGGCCAGTAAGATTTTGACACACATGACATGATTATATGCTGCATTGCACATATTTTGGAAATGATATTATTATGTTGTTTTAGAACTTATACTGCACATGTAAGTGAGCTTGGGATGGAGAGATTTCTTACTGAGATTTCTTTTTAGAGATCTCACCCCACGTTTGGGGCACATTTTCTGGTTCAGGTTCCTCGGGGGTTGATACCTCTAGCGGTATGAGGCCAGAGTTGAGTTGAGATGCATGCTTTTTTTACTAATATGCATGGATGCTAACTATGCTTTAATTTAATTATATTTTTATCTGTGATGAGACTTTGTTGGGTTTGTTGCCTTATTTGGTGAGCATGTGGGTTGTCCATGCCACATTGTTTTGACTATGTTTATTTAGACTCGAGTTGTATAATGTATCAAGATTTTGTCCAGTCTACTTGTTGTAGTTCCGTGACTAGATACACACTTATTTAATAAGGTTATTCAGTTATCTTTTATTGCAATTTACATACAGGCAATCTTTTGAAAAGAAATTAAGTAATCAACTTGGTTAATAATAATGACGTCATAATTGAAAAGAAAAAGTTAGCTTCCGCATTTAATTAGCTGCGCTACTGCCATATTTATGTTTAATACACCGAGTGCACATGGGGTGTTACATTACACTAGACTACTTGCACTTTACAACAAAATGGAGTGGCTAAATATAAAAATAGACATCTAGTTAGAATAGAGCATAACATTCTCCTTCACATGAATGTTCCTTTATTTTTTAGGCAGAAACTATTATTACCTCTTATTTTCTCATCAATTGCATGTTGTTTTCCGTGTTTAACAATGAAGTTCTCCACGATATCTTATTTCAAGGTACTTTTCTCTATCCATTGCCTCCACGTGTATTTGGGTGTACCTGCTTTATTTATGACCTCATCCTATGAAAAGATAAATTAACATCTATAGTATTTAAATGTCTCTTCCTTGAGTAGTCTCATTTTAAAATGGTTTACCACTGTTACTTTCCTGATCTCAAAAGTTAAATTGCGTCTGCTAATGTCTTATTTCTTGATCAGCAACCCATCTCATATTTCAAAACTCCTATGTCTCAAGTTGATCATATTATCCTCATTTCTTTTCTTGATTTCTCTTTACTAGTTGCAGGTGTCATCCCTATTGTAGACCTTACTCCGGATGACTCGCAACCTTCACCAATCACCTCTTTCCCTTTGGCTACTCCACCAGAGACTACTCCCATTTCCCACCCCAAAGGTATCCAATCCACTCGCAACCCTCATCCTCTTTATGCTTTGTTTAGTTATGATTGACTCTCTTAATAACTTTTTATGTTTGTTTCTAGTTTTGTTTTTTTTTCATTCCTAATACCAAAGGTGAAGCACTATCTCATGCGGGTTGGTGTCGAACGATGCTTAATAAAATGACAGCTATTCTCTCCAATGGCATATGGGATCTTGTTCCCACCCCTTCCAAGAAATTTATTATCAATTTTCGATGAATATTCACAATCAAAGTTGGTCCTGATGACATTGTTGACCACCTCAAAGCTCGCTTAGTGGCCAAGAGATACACTCATATTTTCAAACTTGACTATGGGGACACCATCTCTCTTGTTACTGAGATGGCTTATGTCTGCTTGTTTCTTTCCCTTACTGTCATTCGCCACAGGTATTTTCTTCAGTTTGACATAAAAATGCCTTCTCGCACGTTGATTTGCCCAAAAAAATTCTACATGGAGCAAACATAAGACTTTGTTGTTCAGGGGGAGTCTAGGATGATATGCAAGCTTCGTAAATCCTTATATGGTCTAAAGTAGTCCCCTCAGGCTTAGTTTAGTCATTTTAGTCCCGTTGTTCCAGCCTTTGATTTAACTTGAAGTGAAGTCTGTAAGAACCCGCACCGTTAATTAAGGAATTTAATTAATAAATTACGAGAAAATAGGAAATGATTCCATAATTGACCCTAATAATTATTTATGAGGCTTAATAATCGTAATAAGTGATTAAGAATGTTGAAAGTCGCTTTTCGGAAGAAAAGTGCAGATACCGGTTCTGCTAGTCGGTATAAATGCGTGTCGAAAAGTATCCCGGAAAATTAATGTAAGTGCATGATAATTACTAGAATAATATGTAGGACTTGTAAAACGAGTTTCAAGTCCAGATAATAAGAACTGGTGCTAGAAACCGGTACTGACTTGGAAAAGCGCGTACCGGAAAGTTGCTCAGAAAATATAAGAAAAATATGATAATTCTTAGAAAAATGTCTAGTTTCAGAATCCAGAGTTTGGGATTAAGATGCTAAGTGTAGCAATTAAAGTTAATATTGTGTGTTAATTGGGTAAGTGGCTATAAATACCCTTGTTAAGGGCACAAAGCCCTAGGTTTTCTGTTGCTACGTGAATGCTGGAGTGGCTGGTCAGTTGCTACTGTTTCATTGAGCTTTCTTCACCATTTTGGAGATCAAGTGTCAATTTTGCTTGGTTTCTTCACCTCCAAACACTTGAGCCTTGTGTGAGTGGTCATTGTGAGTGTGAAAGGAGTACCTTTTCTGAGTTGTGGTGGCTGTGGGAGTTGAGGTGTTTTCTGGTTTGGTGGCATTCTTGTTGAGGAGTGTTGTGCTTGGCTTGTGAGGCTTCAAGGAGCTTCATTTGTGAAGAAAGATCCTTGCTTGGGTGGTATTTTCGTACACCCTTGAAGTCAGCACCTTGGGAGCTGATTGTGAGCTCCAAGAGCACCTCCAACCTCTGTTTTGAGCTTTGGTAAGCCTTGTCACCTTTGGTCTTGAGTCTTTGAACTTAAAAATGAAAGCTTGATGCATGTTAAAACTTAAAGATGATAACTTGTTGTGGGGTAATGTTGAACACACCTAGAAATGCATGTTTAGGTGCTTTAAATCGTTAAAAACCCAACCTTGGAAGGATATCTTCACGAAATGCATTTTCTGCATTCTGTCGTGAAATATCCGGATATGTGCCCGATGAATATCCGGATATGTGATATCCGGATATGGGTTTTGAGTATTCGGATACTAGGTATCCGGATATGAGATTCTGGATATCCGGATATTGCATATCCGGATACGTCCAATGAGATATCCGGATATTGCATATCCGGATATGGTCCCGAGGAATATCCGGATATTCTGGGATTTCGCAGAACAGTAGCTGTGTTGTGTGTGCAGTAGGCTATTGGGGGTTTGTGGACCCTAGATTGATGAAGTTGAACTTCTGTAATTAATGAACTAAGTCAGAATTAAGTGATTAAGGACTTATGGCTTGGTATGGAGCCTTAAGACGTAAAACGTAAGGAAAGGCGTTGTCTTTAAGTTTTATGTTTGTGTTGCATTTTTATTGATATAATATTGGTCCATAACAGATTGTGAATCTGCTGTGTTTGGACTTTGAGCTGTGGACTCTTGGCTTTTGGAGTTAGCTTGCAAAGTAAGCTTTCGTGTCCTCGGTTTAGCCATGTTGTGGTTCCACCATGTCCCATGGGGGTATGGTTTATGCATGCTGTGTACATGCTTTTGGATATTTGATATGTTGATTGAACTTTACATGTAATGGCTTTTAATATGCATGTGTTGTTTCATCTTGACGAGAAGCCTGAGTATGTAGCGCCATATAAGACGGTGTACCGGGGTGAATGCAGGTGGTACTTGCACGGTGTGTAGGTGATAGACGTATACCTGCACTGTCTCTGGCCAGTAGATTAGTATTGACACACATGGCATGATTATCTGCTGCATTGCATTGTTTTAGAAATGATAAATGATAAACTGCTTTTGAACTTATATTGCACATGTAAGTGAGCTTGGGGTGGAAGATCCTTGAAGACTCACTGACTTACTGAGATTTCTAGATTAGAGATCTTACCCCACGTTTGGGGAATGCTTATTTCAGGATCAGGTAGTATGGGTACTGATGCCTCAGGCGGCGGGAGGCCGGAGCTTAGCTGATTATGTTGTTTCTGCTTATTTGTTAGCATGACTGGATTTGGGATGCTGTTTATGTTTTCCGCTATTTATGATATGTTGTTGTTGAGACTGATGTTGGGCATGTTGCCTTATTTGAGTGAGCATGGGGATTGTCCATGACACTTTCTGTTAGTACTTGTAGTTTGGAGTTGTATAAACTGTTAGATGGTCCGGTCTACGTTGTTGTAGTTCCGTGACTAGAGCCACACTTATATTATCTATGTTATGAGGTATTTCAGTTAGCTGTTTTATTGCAATTACATACAGGCGATGTTTTATTAATTGATTATTAAGCAAGTTAGTAATGTTAATGACATCATAATTGAAAAGAAAAAGTAATTCCGCATTTTAATTAAGCGCAGCTTAATACGATATTATGATAACATTACCGGATATATATACGGGGTGTTACAAAGTCGATCACTCTATTTTCTATCGCCATAGCTCTTCTGATCGGTGCATCTACCTTTTGGTTTATTGTGATGACATCATTATTATTGGCAATAATCAAGTTGGGATTGATCAATTAAAGTAGTACCTATTCAGCCAATTTCAAACCAAAGACATTGGCAGGTTTCATTATTCCATAAGGATCGAAGTGGCATAATCTAGGCAGCGGGCATTTCTATTTTTCTGAGAAAGTATGCCCCAGATATCTTAGAGGAGACAAGTATATTGGGTGTAAGCCCATTGATATACCCATGGATCCTAATGTTACGATCTTACCCGAACAGGGGGAGCCACTATCAAATCTCATCCATTATCGTAAACAGGTTTAAAAGTTGAGTTATCTTACTATGACAAGACCATACATCTCTTTCGCAGTTAGTGTGGCAAGTTAATTCCTTGATTCTACTTGTGACTTTCATTAGGATGCAGTGTTCAGGATTCTCCGATACATTAAAAGAGCACTAGGAAGAGGCTAATTATACAAAGATAAGGGGCATACTGAGGTGTGTGGCTATTCATATGTTGATTGGGCATGATCTCCCTCAAACAGACTTATTTGTGACAATTAAGCTGCATTACACATATTGTAACACTCCGTATATATCCGGTAGTGTTATCATTACATCGTATTAAGCGGTGCTTAATTAAAAATGCGGAATATTCTTTTTCTTTTCAATTATGACGTCATTATCAATTACCAACTTGATTACTTAATCAATTTCATAAAATAACGTCTGTATGTAAATTGCAATAAGACATCTACTGAAATACCTCAATGTATAAATAAAGTGTGTATCTAAATCACGGCATTACATCTCGTAATCCGGACAACATCCTGATACATTATTACAACTCCAAAAGACTCAAGACATAATCAAGACATAACAATACTATGTGTCATGGACAATCCCCATGCTCACCAAACAAACATAGTCTCAACAAGATAAACATAAATCTCCATAAGCATGCTCTGAAGCTATAAGCAATAAACAATATACAAATCCAGCATCCAACAGGTCAGCATAATTAACAGCAAATCTAACTCAGCTCCGACCTCCTGCCGCCTGAGGTCTCAACATTACCTGACCCTGAAATAAACATTCCCCAAACGTGAGGTGAGATCTCTAAACAAGAAATCTCAGTAAGACAAGGGGTCCTCAAGGATCTTCCACCCCAAGCTCACTTACATGTGCAATATAAGTTCTAAAAGCATGTGTGTAATCACTATCAACTGGCCAGAGAAATGTAGGAATACGTCTATTCCCTACATGTAGTACAAGGAACACCGCTTGCACCTCACCCACAGCCTCACCCTATTGTATGTTCTACATACTCAGGCTTACCGTATAGGTGGAAAACCTCCAAGCATATCAACAAGGCAATAACATACCATAGCTCAACAACATTTCCAAAAACTCAAAAGCATGTAACACAGCATGCATATACCATACCCCCATGGGATATAGTGGAATCACAACATGGCTAAACCGAGGACACGAAAGCTTACCTCTAAGCTAGCTATCCAATGCCACAAGCTCAAAGTCCAATCACAGCAGATCACAATCTGATAGGGACCAAATATAAATCAATAAACATGTACCACATGCATACAAATTGAAGACAACGCCTTTTCATTACGTTTCATGTCTTAAAGCTTCTAACAAAGCCACAAACCCTTAATCACATGATTCTGGCTTAGTCCACTAATTACAGAAGTTCAACTTCATCAATCTAGGGTCCAAAAACCTCCAATAGCCTACTGTACACACAACACAGCTACTGTTCTGCGAAATCCCAGAATATCCGAATATTCCTCGGGACCATATCCGGATATGCAATATCCGGATATCTCACTGTCCATATCCGGATATACATATTCCCATATTCGGATATCCAATATCCTGATATCCCAAAACCCCATATCCGGATATCCAATATCCGGATATTCCACGGGCAGATATCCGGATATTTCACGACATAATGCAATTTCTGCATTTCGTGAAGATATCCTTCAAGGTTGGGTTTTTGTACCGATTTTAAACACTTAAACATGCATTTCTAGGTGTGTTAAGCATTACCCAACAACAAGTTATCATCTTTTAACCTTAACATGCATCAAGCTTCCATTTTTAAGCATAAAACTCAAGATCAAAGGGTGGTACAACATACCAAGGCTCAAAACTCAGAATGGAGATGCTCTTGGAGCTCAACACAGCCCCTCAAGTCTGACTCAAGGATGTGCACGAAAATAGCATCACAAAGGTTGGTTCTTTAACACAAAAGGTCACCACTTGGACCTCCAAAAACCAAAACCAAGCTTTTCACAGCCCCAAATCACCAAGTCAAAACCAAAACTTCCCCACACAGCCCCTCAAACTCAGAAATGAAGTCTCTTTCTCACTTACAATGATCACTCACACCAAGCCCAAGTGTTAAGATGAAGGAACAAGCACCAAAGGTGAATGCTTGCTCAAGAAATGGTGAAGAAGGCAAGGGAGGAGTGTTTTCTGGTCAGCCTCCAAGTTACTCACGCAGCAAATCAGTTTTCTAGGGCTTTGTGCCCTTACAAAGGGTATTTAAAGACCAAACACACTTAAACACACAGTATTAGCTTTAATTGCTATGCTTAGCATTTTAATCCCAAACTTTGGAATATGAAACTACACATTTTCCAAGAATTATCATATTTTTATTATATTTTTCTGAGCACCTTTCCGGTACGCGCTTTTCATAGCCAGTATCAGTTTCTGGCATCAGTTCTCATTATTTGGACTTGAAACTCGTTTTACAAGTCCTACATATTATTCTAGTAATTATAATGCACTTATTATAATTTTCCAGGATACTTTTTCGGTACGCATTTATACCGACTAGCAGAACCGGTATCTGCACTTTTCTTCCGAAAAGCGACTTTCAGCATTCTTAATCACTTACCATGATTATTAAAGCCTCTTAATAATTATTAGGGTCAATTATGGAATCATTTCCTAATTTTGCATAATTAATTAATTAAATACCTTAATTAACGGTGCGGGTTCTTACATTCACCCCACCTTTTTAGGATTTTGACCTCAAAATCAGAAACATACCTGGTCGAAACTCGGGGTAGTGCCGGAGAAGCTCGTCCTCACGCTCCCAAGTACACTCCTCCGGAGTTCTTCCGGTCCACTGCACCTTGACCATTGGAATGATCTTGCTCCTCAGCTGCTTCTCGCCACGATCGAGAATTCTGAGTGGTCCGACGGGAGTCTTCAGATTCTCCCGAACCTCCACATCATCCGGTTGCACCACGTGCGAAGGATCTCCTATGTACTTCCGAAGCTGAGACACGTGAAACACATTGTGGATGTTAGCCAGGTTCGGAGGCAAGGCAAGCCGGTAGGCAACAGGTCCTACTCTACCAAGGATCTGGTATGGCCCAATATATCGCGGGCTCAGCTTCCTCACTCCGAGTGCCCGACCAACACCGGTGACAGGTGAAAGTCTCACAAACACGTCCTCACCCTCACTGAACTCCAGCGGACGATGCTTGACATCATAGTAGCTCTTTTGGCGATTCTGCGCCTGCTTCAACTTTTCACGGATCATCTGGATCTGCAAGGTGGTATCTTGGAGAAAGTCCAAGCCAAAAAGCTCCTTGTCCCTAACCTCAGACCAACAAGTAGGAGTCCGACACCTCCTACCATACAGTGCTTCGTAGGGCGCCATGCCCAGGCTAGCATGAAAGCTGTTGTTGTAAGAAAACTCAACCAACGAAAGGTACCTATCCCACGCCGAGCCCTGCTCCAACGTGCAAGCTCGCAACATGTCCTCCAAGGTCTGGATGGTCCTCTCAGTCTGTCCATCAGTCTGACGGTGATAGGCGGTACTCAATCTCAACTGTGTACCAAAAGCCTCCTGCAGCGCCTCCCAGAACTGAGAAGTGAACTTCGGGTCCCTATCACTAATGATACTCTCGGGCACCCTGTGAAGCCTCACAATCTCGCGGACATAAAGCTTGGCCAACTGCTCTGTAGTGAAGCTCATCTTCACTTGAAGGAAATGGGCAGACTTCGTGAGTCTGTCCACAATGACCCAAATAGAGTCACAACCCGCTTGAGTCTTCGGCAATCCCACCACGAAGTCCATGGAAATACCTTCCCACTTCCACTGTGGTACTTTAAGAGGTTGAAGTTCACCAGACGGTCTCTGATGTTCAATCTTCACCTTCTGGCAAACCAAACACTTGGACACAAAGATAGCAACATCTTTCTTCATGCCCGGCCACCAGAAGTTCTTCATCAAGTCTTGATACATCTTAGTAGCACCAGGGTGGATAGAAAACTGACCCTTATGGCCTTCTGCCATAACCTCTTCTGTCAACGGACCTAGAGGAACTACAATCCTCTACTGAAACAAAAGCAATCCATCATCATTCCAAGACACACCGTCTTGGTTCTTCACATAATCCAGACACTCTCTCTGAACTTGTGCCTCTTTGATCTTTTCTAGCAGCTCGTTCACAACGTCTGCTACTTCCAACTCGAGAAGTACACTCTCACACGGAGTGGTCACTGCCAAGTTTCGGAACTTCTCAACCACATCAAAGTTACCAAGTAACAAACTGGATGAGCTACTGGATTTCCGACTCAAAGCATCAGCTACCACATTGGCCTTGCCAGGATGATACCTTAGCTCGAAGTCGTAGTCCTTTACGAACTCCATCCATCTCCTCTGCCTCATGTTCAACTTCTTCTGGTCGAATAGGTACTTCAAACTCTTGTGGTCACTGAACACCACAAACCTCAAACCAAAAAGATAATGCCTCCAAATCTTGAAAGCAAACACAATAGCAGCCAACTCCAAGTCATGAGTAGGGTAGTTCTCCTCATGAGGTTTCAACTGCCTCGAAGCATAGGCAATCACTTTGCCCAACTGCATCAGCACACAACCTAGCCCCTTCCCGAAGGCGTCGGTGTAAAGCTCAATCTCAAGCGCAGGATCAGGAAGGACCAACACCGGAGCAGTAGTCAGTCTCTCCTTCAACTCTTGAAAACAGACCTCACACTCGTGAGTCTATACAAATGGAGTTTCCTTCCGAGTAAGGCGAGTCAATGGCAAAACCATGGTGGAGAATCCCTTGATGAACCTCCGATAGTAACCTGCCAAACCCAGAAAGCTCCTCACTTTCGTAACTGTCTTGGGTCTCTCCCAATCCAGTACGGCCTCGATCTTGTTCGGATCCACTGCAACTCCATCAGCAGAAATAACATGCCCTAGAAACTTCACAGACTTGAGCCAAAACTCACATTTGGAAGGCTTCGCATACAACTTCTTCTCCTTTAGCACTCGCAGAACAGTTCTCAAATGCTCCACATGCTCCTCCTCCGTCTTGGAATAAATCAAAATATCGTCAATGAAGACGATCACAAACTGATCCAGGTACAGCTGGAAAATCCGGTTCATGTAATCCATGAACACAACAGGTGCATTGGTGAGACCGAACGGAATCACCAAGTACTCAAAATGACCGTATCTCGAGTGAAATGCGGTCTTCGGGACATCCTCCGGCTTCACCCGAATCTGATGGTATCCAGACCGGAGATCAATCTTGGAATACACGCAAGCACCCCTGAGCTGATCCAACAGATCATCAATCCAAAGAAGGGGATACTTGTTCTTGATTGTCACCTTGTTCAGCTGCCTGTAGTCGGTGCACAATCGCATTGTCCCATCCTTCTTCTTCACAAAGATAACCGATGCTCCCCAAGGAGACACACTCGGTCTAATGAAATCTTTCGCTGAAAGATCCTCAATATGCTTCTTCAGCTCTGCCAACTCCGGTGGCGACATCCGGTATGGAGCTAAAGAAATCGGCCCCACACCAGGCAACAGATCTATGGAGAACTCTATCTCCCTCTGTGGCGAAAACTCAAGAATCTCCTCAGGAAACACCTCGAGGAATTCCCTCACCACAGGAATGCCAGTGATATCCTCCTGTGTACCACTCACCAAACCTCCCAACATGACATAACCAAATGCCCCTGCTCTCAAGGCTCTCCTAGCCTGCAGCAACGAAATGTACGGCGAGGAACTGGCTGTGGAATCACACGGAGACAACACTACACGCTTGGCACAACAGTCAATCATCACACAATTTCTGGACAGTCAATCCATGCCCAGAATAACCTCCAAGTTGGCCATCGGCAATCCTATCAGATCCACCGAGAACTCACGACCATCCCACTGAAACGCCACATCGCGATGAACAGTGGTAGCATCACATCTTTCTCCGGTAGCAGTGGTCACCCGCAGCGGTGGAGAAAGCACAGACATGGGCAACTCAAGCCCCACAACAATCGGGGTAGCAACAAAAGCATGCGTAGCCCCATAGTCAAACAAAACATCAACAGCTGATGTAACAATCGTAACAGTACCTCTGACAAGGTTCGGAGCTCGATCCAACTGCTGACGATCCAGAGTATAAACTCTCCCAGAAGATGGTGGCACTGCCGGTGCCGAAGTATGTGGAAGGGGAACCATCTGAAGTGGCACTGCCTGGACTGCAGTAGCCCTCGCCGTCGCCAACGGACAGTCTCTGGAGAAGTGCCCTCCTTGCCACACTGAAAGCAAATCAACTGGCCGGTAGAGCACGACCTAAAATGAGTCTTTCGCATCCCGAACACTTGGGAGCAGGAGGTCTCGCTGCACTCCCCTGAGCAGAAGTCCTCTTGAACTGATTCGGCGCCTGCCGAGTTGCCATCTATTTACCCTTGCCCTTGTTCCCAAACTTGCTGTCTCGCCAAGAAGTGGAACTACCAGCTGCAACCTTCGTCGCCTCAGCAACCTTGGCCTTCTTGGCCTTACTCGAGCTGTAGAAATATTCAATATCACGACACTGCTGAACCAGTGTCCCAAAATCTCTAGAAGCAGAACCAGCTAGGTAACCAGCAATATCCTCACTAAGTCCGTTGCGAAACTTAGCAGCCAGAAATGTAGGAGTAGGCCTCGCCATCCTGAAGTGTGCAAACTTCACCAACTGGTTGAACTTAGCCAGGTACTCGTCCACAGACAACGAGCCCTGAACCAATCTGTCAAACTCTCCCTGCTGCCTCTCCTGAGCGTCATACGGAAAGTACTGACCCAAGAAGAAATCCTCAAACAAAGGCCATGTCATCACATGACCCTGCATCTCGTAGACATGAGAAAGGTTTGTCCACCACTCATGGGCATCGCCCTCCAGCATGTAAGTAGCGAACATCAACTTCTGCGGATCTGTGCACTGCACGACCCGAAATATCTTGTCCAACGCCTGTAGCCAACGCGCCGCAGCAACGGGATCAAAGGATCCATCAAAGGCAGGTGGCTTATGCTTACGGAAAACATTCAGTCGGCGGTCGATCTCATCTCGATCCTCAACAAAAATAGGGACGGTCTGCATGGCCCCCGTAAGGTGACTGCCATCTCCATCTGACTCTGAGAGTCATCCTGCAGACTGGGTGGAGGTGGAGGTGGTGGCGGTGGAGGTGGTGGCGGAGGAACATGACCAACATCAGGGCCATTCCTCATCTCCTCCAACATGACTATAAATATTGTCATGTTCGCCAGACGGTTGGCCTCCAACACGTCCTCAGTGGCCTTCCTGTTCCCCTCTTTGACGGCGTCCAGCATGGTCTGGTTTGCCATTTTCATGGCCTCCTGGTCGGCTTGTCGGGCCACCTGCATCTCAGCCAATGCATCCAGGACAGGATCGGGCCGATCCTCCGAAGTCTCGCGGTTTCTCCCGGGTCTTACCATGACTCTGCACAAGTTACACAAATTATGAGTTGATCAGGCCCACGCAATGTGGTCACATATGCATTATCATAATAATACTCGACGAAGCAAACACACAAAACAGACACAACCAAACATCCTAATCATTGCAATACATACAGGCTTTTCCCTTGAACCGTTGCTCTGATACCATAAAATGTAACACCCCGTATATATCCGGTAGTGTTATCATTACATCGTATTAAGCGGTGCTTAATTAAAAATGCGAAATATTCTTTTTCTTTTCAATTATGACGTCATTATCAATTACCAACTTGATTACTTAATCAATTTCATAAAATAACGCCTGTATGTAAATTGCAATAAGACATCTACTGAAATACATCTCGTAATCCGGACAACATCCTGATACATTATTACAACTCCAAAAGACTCAAGACATAATTAAGACATAACAATACTATGTGTCATGGACAATCCCCATGCTCACCAAACAAACATAGTCTCAACAAGATAAACATAAATCTCCATAAGCATGCTCTGAAGCTATAAACAATAAACAGCATACAAATCCAGCATCCAACAGGTCAGCATAATTAACAGCAAATCGAACTCAGCTCTGGCCTCCTGTCGCCTTAGGTCTAAACATTACCTGACCCTGAAATAAGCATTCCCCAAACGTGGGGTGAGATCTCTAAACAAGAAATCTCAGTAAGACAAGGGGTCCTCAAGGATCTTCCACCCCAAGCTCACTTACATGTGCAATATAAGCTCTAAAAGCAGTAATATCATTATCAGTTCCAAAACTATGTAGTACAACATATATCTATGGCATGTGTGTAATCACTATCTACTGGCCCGAGAAATGTAGGAATATGTCTATTCCCTACATGTAGTACAAGGAACACCGCTTGCACCTCACCCACAGCCTCACCCTATTCTATGTTCTACATACTCAGGCTTACCGTATAGGTGGAACACCTCCATGCATATCAACAAGACACTAACATACCATAGCTCAACAGCATTTCCAAAACATCAAAAGCATGTAACACAACATGCATATACCATACCCCCATGGGACATGGTGGAACCACAACATGGCTAAACCGAGGACACGAAAGCTTACCTCTAAGCTAGCTATCCAATGCCACAAGCTCAAAGTCCAATCACAGCAGATCACAATCTGATAGGGACCAAATATAAATCAATAAACATGTACCACATGCATACAAATTAAAGACAACGCCTTTTCATTACGTTTCATGTCTTAAACCTTCTAACAAAGCCACAAGCCCTTAATCACATGATTCTGGCTTAGTCCACTAATTACAGAAGTTCAACTTCATCAATCTAGGGTCCAAAAACCCCCAATAGCTTACTGTACACACAGCACAGCTACTGTTATGCGAAATCCCAGAATATCCGGATATTCCTCGAGACCATATCCGGATATGTAATATCCGGATATCTCACTGTCCATATCCGGATATGTAATATCCGGATATCCAATATCCTGATATCCCAAAACCCCATATCCGGATATCATATCCGGAAATCAAATATCCGGATATTCCACGGGCAAATATCCGGATATTTCACGACAGAATGCAGTTTCTGCATTTCGTGAAAATATCCTTCAAGGTTGGGTTTTTTTTACCGATTTTAAACACTTAAACATGCATTTCTAGGTGTGTTAAGCATTACCCAACAACAAGTTATCAACTTTTAACCTTAACATGCATCAAGCTTCCATTTTTAAGCATAAAATTCAAGATCAAAGGGTGGTACAACATACCAAGGCTCAAAACTCAGAATGGAGATGCTCTTGGAGCTCAACACATCCCCTCAAGTCTGACTCAAGGATGTGCACGAAAATAGCATCACAAAGGTTGGTTCTTTAACACAAAAGGTCACCACTTGGACCTCCAAAAACCAAAACCAAGCTTTTCACAGCCCCAAACCACCAAGTCAGAACCAAAACTTCCCCACACAGCCCCTCAAACTCAGAAATGAAGTCTTTTTCTCACTTACAAGGATCACTCACACCAAGCCCAAGTGTTAAGATGAAGGAACAAGCACCAAAGGTGAATGCTTGCTCAAGAAATGGTGAAGAAGGCAAGGGAGGAGTGTTTTCTGGTCAGCCTCCAAGTTACTCACGAGAATCATTTCCTAATTTTGCATAATTAATTAATTAAATACCTTAGTTAACGGTGCGAGTTCTTACACATATTCTCTAACCTAGTCTTTCATAAGAGGATCAATCATATCGAAATTTATTGCCACTTTATTTGTGAAAAGATTCAATCTCAAGAGGTCGAGACAACATTTGTCAATTTCAATGATCAACTTGCAGATATTTTCAGCAAGGCTCTTAGAAGTCCATAAGTAAATTATATAGCAAGCTTTGAGCATATGATATATAGGCACCAGCTTGAGAGGGAGTATTGAAAATATTGGAATTATATATAATTAATGTTGTAATTATCTATAGATATTAGTTACCTTATCCTATTATGATTTGAATTAGGATTTGAGTTTATACTTTAAGCCCGTCAATTTCTCTATATATTATACCCCTTTATACATGTTGAATACACAATTAATTGTTATGGAGGTAAGGTTTTCATACTATTAATTATTTCTACTACCAATCCACTATCACTCTAATTACGGTTGAATCCCACTTTTTAGCCGACAATCTTTAAAAAGTTTCTGAGGAGAGAGAATAGAAAAATAACTTTTAATGTACTTCAGGAAATATATAGTTATATTAGAATGATAGTGAATTGGTAGTAGAAAAAAATAGTAGTATAAATATCTTAGCTCATTATTATGAAGTAATGAAATATAGGAGATATTCTAATCCTGGACCCGCCCCGAATCAGACTAATCGCGAAGCGATGAACCGATGGAATATTTCTAAAAAAAAATATATATATAGGAGATATTTTCCCTATAAAGACCGTTTAGCCTATTATCATCACTAATAATACTTTACTTTTTTTTCCTTCTCTCTCTCATTGCCGGTGTTGAGTGCTACGGTGGGCTCTTTGTATGATTGATAACTTTTTGGTCAACATTGAAAAGCACGCAGTATTTTATGGAGGATCAATTTAAAATGAAGTAGCTATCACTATGGTGCAACTCTTGTAAGGTGTCATTTTATATTTATGAATTATCAACAAGAAACACAAGCGTGATTCTATGGAAATTAAATCTTCTTTATGACCCCACCAAATTTAATACTAGTGCAAGAAATTATTTACTTAACAACAATCAATTATATATTGGATAGGGTTGTCACATTGGATATGTGTCTCTGAACGCGCTTAGAGGCTGAAGAGGAAAGCAATGTGTCCTCATGGATCTGGAACTGACCACCACTATAACCTCAATAAACCAATTATGATATTGCCATGTAACCTAATATTAAGAGGATTCTCGTTCTTAGCCTGGAAAAGCAAAACTAAAGTACTCCACTGCAGTTCTCTCTTTCTCTTTTCTTTTCAATTAAGGTGAATCAAGCAGGCCTTAACTATTAATTATTCCCTTTTATAGATGAGGTGGGGACCATACGTATATAAAGAAAGAAAGTGGAAGAGCGAGAGAGACCAAATAATGCCCAAACCCGAAATTATTTAGTCATCAATATTTATGTCAAGTTGTATTATGGTAAACAAAGGTCACTGTCTATCATTATCAAGAATTATATGAGCACTAGTGAAGTTCCACTATGGAAAAAAAGAACAAAGGTTTAATACAAGAAGGAATCAACAGGATTGTCCTTCGTTACCTTGTTGAATTATAGGCAAATTTGGATGGAGAAGGGATCAAAAAGATAGATTTTCAAAACCTCCTTCCTTGTAGGAATAAAAGTGTACGAAACAGTGTATCAAAAAAATAAAAATAAAAGGTGTACGTAACATTGCCCCCCAAGGAACAAAAGTGTATTTATAAAAGGTGATCTTTTTTATCTTCATTACTGCTGTCTAAATTGACGGTGGCCTCTGATAAATTATAGGAAATTATTAATCTCATGTTGTTTGAAATAATTCTTTCATGTGTGTGAGATAAATATATAGGGTTCACACTTTAAAACAAAAGAAAAAAGAAATAAAAAAATTAACACAAAATTTGATGAGTGTATAAAATAAAATAGCTATTTGTAACAAAATGAGAAAAATATTTTCTTAAATTATATTAGGGCACAAAATATTTGCAACATACTAGAATCTTTACGAAAATGCTAACCAATCTTGTCATCTAAGTCATTGCAGCAATCTCAACGAAACAAGCACTGACAGTGACATCTATAAATCAATATACGGAGAGATTGTAGGTATCTAACACACATACCGGGTATACCTAGCTAATAAAGTATTCACATGTTATTCTAAGACACTAATAGCATAACATTTGTTTAATATCATAATTATATATTAAGATTTCATCGATTTAGTAAAGTTAAATGTGATATATTAGGTTTATATTAAAACTTCTCTTACATATATGTTTTTTCTTATAGGATCTGCGAACCAATATATTAATTCAAGAATATAGTGTTTTGGGTTTATTTTCATAAGTTAAAAATTCAAACATTTAACCTTATATAATAAAATAAAGTCTTCATTCTTGAAAATGATATAGTTTTTACTATACTCTTCCTCAGTACCACATTTGATAGGGATTTAAAGTCTTAATTTTTAACCATTTTCGAATCGAATTTGTTGCGAAGCAATAAACCGATTGGAATATTTTCGAAAAAAAAATATGTGACTTCATTATTGTTTACTTTTTTTTTTGTTTTTAATTTAAAAGCTTTTAAATTATTGATTGTTTTCAGATTTTTCTCTTTTACGTTGATAATTTTTTTCTTTCCCCCGAATCTCAACCATTTATTCTATCAAAATAAATAATTTTGATTTTTTCTACATTAAGTTCTATTTTTCTTCTCAAATCCCTAATGTGAATACTCTTAAATTAATCCCTTTCAATTTTTTTGTCAATGAAATTCATTCTTTCACTCCTATGTATTATATAGAGTACATTCTCTTAATTTGGAGTGACTTCATCTTTTTAGTCTACCATCCTTAAAGAATAAAACATGTCATTCTTAGCTTTATTTTTTCTTTTAAATTCAAATCATTTTGAATTAATTATGCCGATTTTCTTTATAATTTCAAATTTCTCTTTTAATTTTGATTTTAAAATTGTACATTAATTAATTTTACTTACATCTTTTATAATTATAATATTTTTCTTTTAATTTATACTTTTTAAATTTTATGTAATTAAACTTAAAATATTCGTTCATTACATTTGATACTCGCTAAGTTTGAAATTAAATTAGCTTATGAGAGTAAGTAATTGGGAAAGGCAAAGATAGTTCAGAATCTTTAGATACGTAGTTAATATTTTATTATTATTTTGATCATATTAATACGAGGAGGGTTATGTATATTGATGTACTTTTTTTACAAATTATATTATGTCTTAACGGTATGATTTTATTCAAGAGTGTCTTACTAGTAAATTTTTTTTGTAAATATAACATTCTCCTATTAATATTAATGAATTAGAAAATTTTCATTTTTGCATAAACGCTTCTATAATTTTTTTTCCAAATGCTATTCATCGATCTTATTTTAGAGTAATATTACGACACTAAACTATATTGAACAGAATCTATTCGAATATGTATTTATTATTCAAGATATGGAAAAAGTGTGTATCATTTCAAAAGATACAAAGTTGTGTCATTTTAAGTGAGAGAAAGAGATAAATGATGAGAGAAAAAATGGGGGAAAAAGTTTTAAAAATATGGGTGAGAGTGAAAGAATGTAAGTGTGTCATTTAAAATGACACAACTTTTTTTCTTCAGGGAGTGTTTGGTAGGAGGAAAAAAAAATATGTCTGGGAAAAGAGGGTAAGAAAAAATATATGACCATGTTTGGTAGGAGGAAGAGTTAAAAGGGGTCTGGACATTATTTTTTCCCATCTAATTTTTTTACACATGGACCAAGAGTAAAATTTACCATGGATGAGGTGAAAAACAAAAATTTCCTTCACGGTGGTAAAATTTTACACATAATATCCATAAAATTTATTCAATTTTCTCAAAAACAATTTGGCCTACTAAACACCTTTTTTAAATTACTCGGCAAAAAAAATTTTCCATCATATTTTAAGCAAATTTTTTTTCAAATAAAAAAATTTTCTCCTATACTAAATACTTCCTTAAATATTTATGCAAATAGAAATGATTATGTTGTCACTGAAGCATAATCCCTTATATCAAATTTGGTCACGAGGTGTCTCTATCTGATGAGTATGATGGGACCTGAAGAATTTGGATAGTACATGATATGGAGAATTTTATATTTATACAATGTCTTGAATTAAATATAAAAAAATAGTGTCAAATGCCTTACGTTTTTTATTTGTTTTCCCACCGACCAATATGTAAAGATTTTTTTCTTTTAATAACCAACCATCATTAATTTAAATAGCAAGAAACTCAATTTCTGTCGAATACAATTTTGAGAAGGATATAAAATCTTAATTCTCAACTCGTTCCAAACTCCGTATTAGTCTCATATGTGAAACCAATGCACTTAAATGAAGAGTTCATTTATACAAAAGTTTTGATGATAACAAATGTAAGAACCCGCACCGTTAATTAAAGAAATTAATTAATTAATTATGAAAAATTAGGAAATAATTTCATAATTGACCCTAATAATTATTAAGAGGCTTTAATAATTATAGTAAGAGATTCAGAATGTTGAAAGTCGCTTTTCGGAAGAAAAGTGCAGATACCGGTTCTTCTAGTCGGTATAAATGCGTACCGAAAAAGTATCCCGAAATATTATAATAAGTGCATGATAAATACTAGAATAATATATAGGACTTGTAAAACGAGTTTCAAGTCCAAATAATGAGAACTGGTGCCAGAAACTGATACTGGCTATGAAAAGCGAGTATCGGAAAGGTGCTCCAAAAAATATAATAAAAATATGATAATTCTTGTAAAATTGAGTAGGTTAAGAATCCAAAGTTTGGGATTAAAATGCTAAGCGTAGCAATTAAAGTTAATACTGTGTGCTTAAGTGAGTTTTGGCTATAAATACTCCTATTATGGGCACAAAACCCTAGGACCAGAATTCTCTACGTGACTCACTTGGTGGCTGAGTGTTGGCTACTGTTCCATTGCCTTCCTTCATCATTTCTTGAGCTTGTGGCCATTTTCCTTCACAAATTCTTCTCCTAAACACTTGGTATGAGTGAGGATCATCTTGGGAGTGTGTTGGTGGTCTTGTTTCTGAGTTTTGGAGTCAGTGTGAGGAAGGATTAGTTGCTGACTTGTTGGTTTTGGATTGAGAGAAGCCTTGTCTTGGTTTTTGGAGGTCCAAGTGGTGACCTTTGGTGTTAAAGAACCAACCTTTGTGTTGCTATTTTCGTGCACCTTGAGGGACAATACCTTAGCACCTGATTTGGGAGCTCCAAGAGCATCCTTTTTGCTGAGTTTAAGCTTGGGTAAGCTTCATCACCTTTGAACTTGAGTTTTTATGTTTAAAAATGGAACCTTGATGCATTTAATGGTTAAAAGATGGTAACCTAACTTGAGGTAATGCTTAACACACTTAGAAATGCATGCTTAAGTGTCTGAAATCAGTAAAAACCCAACCTTGGATGGATATCTTCGCGAAATGCAGAAACTGCATTCTGTCGCGAAATATCCGGATATTTGCCCGTGAAATATCCGGATATTGATATTTGGATATGGGTATCCGGATATTGATATCCGGATATGGGGATCTGGATATTCGGATATTGATATCTGGATATTGCCAGAGAGATATCCAGATATTGGATATCCGAATATGCCCCGAGGAATATCCGAATATTCTAGGATTTCGAAGAACAGTAGCTGTGTTGTGTGTACAGTGGGCTATTGGGGGTTTGTGGACCCTAGATTGATGAAGTTGAACTTCTGTAATTAATGAACTAAGTCAGAATCATGTGATTAAGGGCTTATGGCTTTGTTGGAAGCCTTAAGACGTAAATCGTTAAAGGAGAACATAGTGTTTATGTTAATGCTTTTGAGCTATGTATGTTGATATACTTATTGGTCCTAAATCAGATTGTGATCTGCCGTGTGTTGGACTTGAGTTGTGAGGACTCTTGGCTTTGGATAACGAGCTTGCAAGGTAAGCTTTTGTGTCCTCGATTTAGCCATGTTGTGGTTCCACCATGTCCCATGGGGGTATGGTTATATGCATGCTATGTTACATGCTTTTGATGTTTTGGAAATGCTATTGAGCTGTTATATGCTAGTGCCTTTATGATATGCATGTGGTGTTCCACCTATACGGTAAGCCTGAGTATGTGGTACATACAAGATGGTGAGGCTGTGGGTGAGGTGCAAGCGGTGTTCCTTGTACTACATGTAGGTATAGACGTATTCCTGCATTTCTCTGGCCAGTAGAATAGTGATAAACACACATGGCATGAATATCTGTTGCACTGCATAGTTTTGGAACTGATATTGATATAAATGCTTTTAGAACTTATATTGCACATGTAAGTAAGCTTGGGGTGGAAGATCCTTGAGGACCCGTTGTCTTACTGAGATTTCTTGTTTAGAGATCTCACCCCACGTTTGGGGAATGCTTATTTCAGGGTCAAGTAATGTTGAGACCTCAAGCGGCAGGAGGTCGGAGCTGAGTTAGATATTGATGATTTTATATGCTGACTTGTTGGATGCTGGATATGCATGTTGCTTTTATGCTTTGAGCTTCATTTTATGTTTATGATTATCTTGTTGAGATGTTGTTGATTTGGTGAGCATGGGGATTGTCCATGACACATAGACTAGTTATGTCTTAGTTTGATTTGGAGTTGTAATAATGTATCAGGATATTGTCCGGACTACGTGATGTAGATATGTGATTTAGATACTCACTTTATTTTATATATTGAGGTATTTCAGTATATGTCTTATTGCAATTTACATTCAGGCGATATTTTATGAAATTGATTAAGTAATCAAGTTGGTAATTGATAATGACGTCATAATTGAAAAGAAAAATAATATTCCGCATTTTTAATTAAGCGTAGCTTAATACGATGTAATGATAACACTACCGGATATATACGGGGTGTTACAACAAACAAGCTTAGAGGCGACGTCAAAGATAATACAACTTGCAACAATCAAAAATTCAAGGAAGCAATTCAACAAGACAACAAGAGAAAATCATTCAATACACATGATCAAGATCAAAGATCAAGATTGCAACATATCCTTGAGAGCTTAGATGATATTTAACTTTATGCATGCATTATCCATGACACTAACCATTTGAAAGTTTTAATATTTATGAAAAAGACCATTGAAATATTTCGTAACCTCAAAGCATTTTCAACAAGTCAAGGAATTTCATTAAAAGTGATTAGAGGCAAGTATGAATGCTTTACAACTCAGAAAATCGCACTATTTATGGTCTGTCAAGAAAGTATTCGAATACTTTCTTGACTGTATTTGAATACTTATGTTGTGAACAAAGTATTCCAATACCTAATGAAGTATTCAAATACTTCATGAAAAGTATTTGAATACTTACTGGGCAGTAAGCATTCTAACGACTATAAATGACTAGTTTCGTGCCAACACCTATATAAACTCATTTATTGCGATTCAGAAAGCCAAGAATTACTATTCCATTGATTTTGCAATCATTATTGATTATTCTCATTGAATCAAACTCATTCATTACTTGTTCTTACTCATATTGATCATAAAACTCCTTAGAGCTTCATTCTTGTGTCATTGATCAATACCCATAAGCTTCAACTTGTATAATTTGTACTTCAAGAGTACAAATAAATTTCTAAACACTCTCATTCTGTTTATTTGAGTTAAGGGTAGTGATACCCTAGTGAAAAGGTTGCTCATAGCCTAAGAAAGTGAGTGGAAGTGTAAGGGTTTCAAGAACCAAAATTCTTGAAGGTTGTAGTCATTTGTCAAGCACCCTTGAAGCTTGATCATTAATGGAAAGTTGAACGAGCGGCTTCAATCTGGACATAGGTCATGGTGGTGGTGACCGAATCAGGATATATCTTGTTTGCAATCTCTCTAACTCTTTATCTCTTTACATAAGCACTATTTGAATACTTGAGTTTATTTAAATTTATACTTTGCATACTATTTGCTTATATTAATTTTGTTAACATGTCATCGTATTAACTCAAGAATCATATTAACTCAAGAAAATTGTTTGTGTCAAAATCATATTAACTCAAGAAAATTGTTTTCAAGAAAGAAAGTGAGGCATTTTGTAAAAATATTTTGAAAACTCAATTCACCCCCCTCTTGAGTTTGAGGCCACTTGTACAACAAGTGGTATCAGTGCTTGGTGTAACACCCCGTGTTAACCTAGTTTGTTAACATGTCATCGTATTAAGCCACGCTTCATTAAATATGCAGAATATCTTTTTCTTTTCAATTATGACGTCATTAAACTTAGCCAAGTTGATTACTTAATCAATTTCATAAAAACATCGCCTGTATGTAAATTGCGAAAGACAGCTAACTGAAATACCTCCTTAATAAATAACTGTGAGTATCTAAAATCACAGAACTACAACACGTAGTCCGGACATAATCCTAATACATTATTACAACTCGAAGCTAAAGTAAGACATAGTCAAACAGTGTGGCATGGACAATCCTCATGGTCACCAAATAAGGCAACAAAGCCAAACAAGGTCTCAACAACAACAACAATAAAATCATAAAGCTAACAGCAAATAGCAACAGGCATAAACCAGCATCCAACATAATCAGCATAATAGCATAAAAATCAGCTAAGCTCCAGCCTCCTGCCGTTGGAGGTCTCAACCCCCGCATTACCTGAACTTGGAATAAGCGCCCCAAACTCGGGGTGAGATCTCTAAACAGAAATCTCAGTAAGACAAGGAGTCTTCAAGGATCTTCCACCCCAAGCTCACTTACATGTACAATATAAGTTCTAAAAGCATTAATTCAATATCAGTTCCAAAATCAGTGCAATGCAGCAGATATTCATGTCATGTGTGTTATAACTATTCTACTGATGAGAGAAATGCAGGAATACGTCTATTACCCACATAAGTACACGCCCATGTTGTACCTGCCCACAGAACCATCCCATTACTTCCTGTCTAGGTAGAACACCACATACATATCATATAGCATTTGCACTTAACAGTTCCATAGCATTTCAGTAAAACAATACATGAAAAAACATCATGCATATAACCATCCCCCATGGGACATGGTGGAACAAACAATGGTTAAACTGAGGACACGAAAGCTTACCTCGCAAGCTAACTATCCAAGCCAAGCTCACACTAGCTCAATGCCCACAAACAACACAATCATAATCTGTTTATATCAGAAATATCATCAATACCCATACTTTAAAGGTTCATTTCATTATGACAACATTTCCTTATTCGATTACATCTTTTCTAGTTCATAATTATCAAGCATTAAGTCCCTCAATTAAAAGTATCACTGTTTCCCAACAGCAACACCAACTTCCTAGGCCATCAAGCCCAAATGGGGACTTTCCCATGCATAAAACTGGTTTTTGGTCATTTTCACAGGTGTTAATCGATTACCAAGGACATGGTAATCGATTACTGAACAAGGTAACCGATTACCAAAAACATGGTAATTGATTACTGAACTAGGTAACCGATTACCAAAAACATGGTAATCGATTACCACGCGGACATAACAGTTTTCTGCAGAATTTTTCTGCACAAACCGAGACCCCAAGGCTTCTCCAAGGTTCAGTTTTGGCACAAAACAGTGGTTCAACAATACTTATTATACATGGATTAACAACCTTTATCATGATTAATCAAAGTTCTCTCTTTTCATGACATAAACAAGCTATTTTCATGAAATTTCAAATGGAATGTTCAAGGTATACCTATGGGGTCCTTGAACTCAGAAAAAGAAGAGCCTTTGATGATCAATGAAGTGCCCCAAGCCTCTGCCTTAGTGATGCACAAAAATCACCACTCAAAGGTAAGTTCTTTCCCTCCAAAGCTTGGTTCTTTAAGCTGCAATGGAGGTGAAATGCACTCACACTTCCACAACCAAGGAGGCAGCCCCCAACACTAAAAAAAACAGCACCTTGAGCTCACAAGAACACTCACCCCACTCCCCCAAAGCTTGTCACAAGCTCACCCAATGATGGAGAAGGGTTTTCAAGAAGAAAATGTGGGAACTTTGGTGTAAAAATGGAGGAAAGCTCAAGTCTTGCAATGAGGAAGAAGGTGGAAACCAAGGGAAATCAGAAACTCGCGTTGGAAGGCCTCCAAATCTGACCTAGAAGTGTGTGCCCCTTGTATTTATAAGCGCGCTTAAGTTAATCGCGCAGTATTAGCGTTAATAGATACGCTTATTATTTTAATCTCAAACTTCATATTCTGAACCTAGCCATTTTTCTAGGATTTTTCATATTTTTATTTTATTTTTTGCAGCACCTTTCTGGTACGCGCTTTTCCATAGCCAGTATCAGTTCTGGCACCAGTTCTCATTATTTTAACTTGAAACTCGTTTTACAAGTCCTATATATTATTCTAGTGACATATACACACTTTTCATAATTTTCCGGGATACTTCACCGGTACGCATTTATACCGAGTAGCAGAACAGGTATCTGCAATTTTCATCAGAAAAGCGACTTTCAGCATTATTAATCACTTACCAATATTATTTAAGCCTCATAATAATTATTAGGGTCAATTATAGAATTATTTCCTAATTTCTCATAATTAATTAATTAACTTCCATAATTAACGGTGCGGGTTCTTAAACTTGGACTCTTGTATAAAGAGCTTAACCACTTCAAGAGTAAAGATGGCCTCTTTAAACAATGATATGCCTCTTGAGGGAACTTTAACCACAAGACCTCCTATCTTTAATGGCACTGATTATGCTTATTGGAAAAGTCGGATGCAAATTTTTCTTGAGTCCATTGGTTTAAGAATTTGGAACATTGTTGATGAGGGATATCAAATTCCCACGAAAAAGGATGAAAGCAACAATGACGTTCCAAAGAAAGTAAAGGAATTTTTGGATGAAGAAATTAAAGAAGCAAATTGGAATACTAAGGCTAGAAATTTAATTACCAATGCATTAGGTAGAGATGAATATTTTCGTGTAGCTTCTTGCAAAACTGCTAAAGAAATGTGAGATGTGCTAGAAGTAACACATGAAGGAACTAGTGAAGTTAAAGTTTCTAAAATTCTTGGATTGACTAGAGAATTTGAATTATTTGAAATTAATGATAGTGAAACTATTCAAAGCATGCAAAGAGATTTACTCATATTATTACTCATTTGGATGCATTAGGAGCTTCATGTAATAATTTTCAATTGGTAACTAAAGTTTTGAGAAGCTTGAATAGAGAATGGCAACCTAAGGTGACATCCATTTGTGAATCAAAAGACTTGAAGAACATGTTCATTGCTACACTTGTTGGGTGTCAAAAGCTGTTGGACGAAAAATATATTATGATGAAGACGTTCCTCAGTTTACTAAGAAAGAACATAGTTGTTTTCTTAGTTCAACCCAAGTGCGCAAGTGCATGCATCAAGTAATAAATGGGAGTATTATGACCAGATTATCGTTCCCACGAGGATAGAACTCTAATTAGTGTCTTATACTGTTTTATAGAGAATGAAAATGAAAAGAAAAGTTAGTAATTGACCTGTTTGGTCAAACGTTCCCTACTGTCTTGACAATGTTCCTCAAGGACAGTAGGTTCAATCAGACAGCAAATGGTTCATCGCTTCGTTATGTATGTCAACCTTCTTATTTAGGGAAGGAACAACAATATTCATGAGAGGTTTTATAGATACAAGATTAAGTAAAGAAGAAAAATACAAAAAGTAATAACAATAATCAAGGGACAGCAGGGTGGATGGTTTAAAAACAATAACAACATAAGGAACGAATCCACTGCTCCATTCATAAATAATTATTTTCTCTGCTCAGGACTCAACACTTAAGTATTTGTTTCAGTTTCCTTTCTTCCAACGTCTGATTCCTCAGCTTATGGACTAGATGGCTCAAGAAATTCCATATTCCCGTGGCTCCCTTGACTTGAACAGGTACTTAGTGTAGAACCTTAAAATGAACGAAGTGGTCCCTTATTCCTAAGGCAACCAGCAATACTATTTCCACAGTACTGCCTTCCCCCTCTGGTTAAGCTGTCTGAAATCCCTTCCTTATTGAAGATCCTTTCTCAGTATGTGTTCGATTTCCAAAGATACACAATGAAGATAGCATACTTAACCAGAGAAACACAAAAGCTGTTATACAAGAGTTTCGAAAATAACTTTTTAAGAACTTTGCAGTTTTTCCATTCCACAGATAATTTAGCCCATGGCTACTAGTTTAAACATAATTATTCCAAACTGAAGTCCCATAGACCCGAGATTCAGTTCAGAGATAACGAGTGGAAAAGAGAGAAATAACACTTGTATTTAAATGAAATAAATTGAATACAACAAAATGAAAAGAGGAGAAGATTGTTGTTGCTCGTAAGGAGTCTCAAGTGGGTGATACAGAAAGAAGAAGAAGTGTTGTCACTTAACTAAAGTTAAACTATACAAATAAAAACTACAAAAATAAACTAAGTGATCTCTTCTTAAGGAATTCAATCCCTCAAGAATTCGATGGATGTCTTTGTGCTGGAACGTCCTATTTATAGGTAGAAGAGTGAATGGCAAGCTTGTAAATTCTTTGGAGTCAGTTTCTTGACTGCATGAAAGGGGCGGTTTGAACAGTGCTTTGAGGGGCGCACGTGGCTGGATGGGACAGTTTTTTTTGAGATTTGTCTTTCCTTCTGACTTCCCTCATGCCTTGCTTTCCTTTTCGGCCAATAGGAACCATTTATTCCCTGCTGTGCACCTTTCTCCTTGGTTGAGTGTTGCCCTCTTGTGCTTAATTGGAAACTTCTTTTCAACGTTTCTTGAAAAGTAGTCAGAAAGATTGAGTGAGTGAAGCAGGTGTATTTAATATTCCAAATCCGTTCCCCTTTTTATATATTTTCCAAGATTACGTCACCTTCCGTTCCCACCTGTGTTTTTGTGATAAAGATATAAAACATGTGCTTTTAGTGCTAAAGTTGCTCATCAGGTGAGGGAACAAATGATATTTTGCCATTAAAATGGGCTTAGATGGGCACTGTTTTTTGTCCCATCAAACACCCCAAAACTAAACTGTTGGTTGTCCTCAAACAACTCAGAAATAGTGGCTTAGGCTGCTCAATTTCGAAGAATAGCTCAACTTCAGAAGCTTAAGCCAGCAAATAGTCATAAAATTTTTAAAGATTGAACTACTTTCCACAGGTGTTGAGTATAAAGAATTTGTTCCCAAGTGAGTGATGATTACTGATCTTCTATCTCACTATCACTCAGGGTTGGTGTTTCTCTGTCCATTCCTGGATGTGATTCTTCAAACTTGCTTATCTGTTGCTTTCCTAAGAAGTGCATGTGACTTCCATGTCAAGGATCTTTGTGAAAAGGATCGATGGAAGGGTTTAAAAAGTGGTATGGTCACAAATTTTGAGTCCAGGAACATGTTTCAATTTTTCTGTTTCAGAGCTGGACTTTTTCTGTTTGAGGGAACATGTAACGCTCGACCGCTTCAAGAATCAATGACTATCCCCACATACTAACACGAGACTTTTCAGTGTGTTTTTTCCTCACTCGCACACTTCCCGGGAAAACTTTGTAGATACAAGGTATGTTTTGATGATAACAAAGTGGCAACAACAAAAAGAGAAGAGCTTTGATCAAGAGCAAAAAGCATCAACCAATGTGGATATTGAAGATGTATGATGTAGCCAAACAAGAAGAGTGATGTCATATCAAAGTGGCAAGATCATTGGATAAAGAGCAACAAGGAATAATTAGAAAAACTTTGAATATTGAAGAATCAAAGTGATGATGTGGCTGCCACGATGATACTATTGATAATTTCACGTCAGCATAGTTTTGATGATAACAAACAAGTCAAAGAAGATTGCTTGAAGGTGAAGCAACATCCAAAAGAAATCAAATCAAGAAACATGCAAGCCAAGCATCAAGTCAAGTCCAAGATCTCAATGGTATATTTATCTAGGACTAACAAGTCAAAAAATGCATCTAAAGGTTTTTCAAATGACTTAAGCAAAAAAAGAATCATGGCATTATAACAGTTACATATTCATAACCTTATACATCCGTTAAGAAAAGTCAAATCAAGTGGTTTAAATTGTTCAAAATTGGTTTGGAAAGAGTACTTACATAAAATATACTTTTCTAGTTAATTTCCATAACCAATCATATGCTTTACAAGTCATAGAAACCATATTGAAAGAAAATAATTTTCGAAAATGTGTTAAAAGGTCACTGCCATGAAATATCCGGATATCTGACCAAGAATATCCGGATATCAATCTCTGGATATCTGATACTGAATATCTGGATATCACATACGTGCGCGATGAATATCCGGATATCTACTGTTTTAAACGGCTATAAACGGCTAGTTTTCGAATTGGGTGCCTATATAAACCCCCCCTAACATCTCAAATACATACAATTCGGTCATTGATCATTTACCAAGTCTTTATCACTCATTCTAGCTTGCTTTTGCTCACATATTACTCATTTTGATCATTGCATAGACTTGAGCTTATCTTTGTTGTTAGGCTATACACCTACTAGTTCTTCAATTTGTAATATCTGTACTTTGAGAGTACATATCCACTCTTTATCACCTTCATCTTACATCTTGAATCAAAAGGGGAGTGAACCCTTGTGTTGGTCTGCCAAGAGACAGAAGTCTTGAAAAGGGGAGTGAACCCTTGTTAGTCTGCCAAGAGACAGAAGTCTTGGAAAGGGGAGTGAACCCTTGTTAGTCTGCCAAGAGACAGAAGTCTTGGGAATTTGTAAAGGTTTGTCAAGCACCCGTGAAGCTTGACCGTTAGTGAAAGATTTGATCGAGCGACTTCAGTCTGGACGTAGGTCACAGTGGTAGTGACCGAACCAGGATATATCAAGTTTGCAAATCTCTCTATCCATTATCTCTTGCATAAGCATTGATTAATCATTTGAGCATATTTAAATTCATATCTCATCAAATATTTACCTAATCTATTTTTCTGTTATTTAGTCACTACACGCTGTAAATTAGTTAAATTAAATAAATTAGCTTTTCATATGTCAAAGTGTACTTGAAATGATTATTTAGAAACTAGAAGGGGGCTTTTGCGAAAATCTTGTAATACTCAATTCACCCCCCCTCTTTAGTATGGAAGCCACATTCCTAACAAGTGGTATCAGAGCTTAGTGCTCTATTAGAGGTTTAACCACCTAGAGTTAAAGATCCTTGTTGGGGCTTCCAATTTTTTTATTTTTTTTTTAAAACAAACAAAAAAATGGAAGGCTTTGAATGTGATAAACCACCATTCTTTGATGGTGAGGATTTTGAATATTGGGTGAAAAGAATGGAAGTTTTTATTCAATCAATTCATCTTTACATATGACATGTTGTAGATGAAGGTTTTTCATTGAAAATAGAAGAATGCATGAATGCTTTCAATAAAAGATGTTTTGTCTTCAATCTTAAGGCTATGCAAATGCTTAGAAAAAGTGTATATGATGATGCATATGCTAAGATTAAACATTGCATAAATGCTAAAGATATATGGGATACTCTTATTGCTATCTATCTTGTCAATGATGATTTTGTGCATAAAGATGCATATAGAGAGCAAGAATTGCAAAATCCATTGGAAGAAGAAAAAGATGATAAATACACTCAAGAAGGGATCGAAAGGGATCAAAGAAGCTCAAAACCTCTTTGTGACAATGATGACATTCAAGTTGAGGTAAATAATATAAACCTTGATTATAGTCCTTCACATGATAATTTGCAATGTGCGTATGATGATTTGAATGATAGCTTGTTGAACTTGAAAAATAGAAATTTGGTTTCAATACAAAGTATTTGCTTCATTGAAAATCAAATTGAATCTTTGAAAAATATATATGATTTTCAAGAAGAGAACATATCCTTGAGTTATGAATCCTCAACCATTCTTAAAAATTGCATTAGTGTTGATAATCAAGTTGAGGAACTATCATCCAAACTTTCCATAATTGATAATCCTACATGCTCATATTCCATGTTTGAAAATGAAAATAATAATGATACTTTTGTACATGGAAAACCTATAAATGATTGTGGAAATAATAGTTTGGATAATGATAATAGCAAGAAAACCAAAAATTTGAAAGTTGAGCTTAAAGAGAACAAGTTATCTTGTAAACACATTGTATGTAATTATTGTGGTAAAGTAGGACATATTTCTCATTTGTGCTATCATAGAAGAAATTCTTGTATGAGAAATAAATCGGTTTGGGTTGTCAAAAATTCTATGAATGTTATTCCTAACCCTCAAGGACCCAAGATGAAATGGGTACCAAAAAGTCCTCCTAGCTTTTCCAATGTGCAGAAAATTATTCAAAATGATGGACTAAAAGGTCAAGAGAAAAAGAAATCATCAAGGAAAATGCTTCCTAGGCCTAATGATGGAATTATCAATCAAAGAAGTAATGGAACTTCAGTCAAAGCTTCGCACATGCACAAGATGGAACCCAGAAGGTTCAAAATCCAAAAAGAGAAGCAATGGATAAGAAAAAGTCTCCACTTGATTACAAAGGCCAAGAAGATACCAAAAGTGCTTTGAATTACAAGATTATAACTACCTCAAGAATGTATTCAAATGAAATACGTTTATTCAACTTGAGACTTGGAAAACCTGAAACTTTAAGAGTTAATTCTACAATTGGTAATCAAATATGGCAACCAAATATTGAAGTGCCAAGCATATGTGGACAAAGAAAGAGATGAATAAAGAGCACCAAAAGAGACTTTCTTCACTTGCTCACAAATGGAAAACTCAAAGGAAGAAAGCTCAAGTGGCTAGGATCACCATGCATAAGGAGCGTCACATCATATTTGATCTCGATAAGTATCATTATCCCTAACTCTTATGGAATTCTATAGTATGAATGATATGATACTTGTTCCTTTCTTACATGAGAAATATGGTTAGCATGACAAAAATGTATAATTAGATCTTATTTCTTGAATTTTGTCATTGCATATAAGAGTAAACTTTGTTTGAATATATACATATTTTGATTCCAATAGCATATTTCATTACGATGGAACTTCAATCAATAATCATCTTGCTTCTAAGTGATACAATTCGTATGAAAACCTTTTTGTTATGAAATGAGCTTTTGACTTGATTTTGAATAAAAATCTTTTATGTCATTTGAGAGAAGCTTTTGAAAACCTTATACCCTTGAGAACTATTTCAAGATGTTGAAAGTATCTTTCACCTTTTTGTTATCTTGAAAATTGGAAAAATATTTGGATACATTATATAAATATAATAGTCTCTCTACTTGCTTTGAAAAGTGCTATCAAATATTGAGAGAAAATTTAATGAAGTTCCAAACATCAATATTTTGAAATGATTTACAAATGTGAACATTTGAAAATTCAAAAGATGAGTCTTAGTCTTCAAATTTTCTATATTATTTCAAGACTTTTTAATTAATGAGAAAAAGAGGAGAGATGTTTCAATATTCTTTTGATTATACTCAAAGAATATGCTTTCTTAAATGGAAAAAGTCTTTATCTTTCTTAAATTCTTTTTGAAATGATAGTTAAATTTAAGAATGTCTATGATAATGTGCTTATATGGTTTTGCCAAACATACTTCATTTGATCTATTTTGTGTTTCAAAAAAGAAAAGCTCAACTTTTTTGTTTAAGAAAATTCTTATAACTTATTGTTATTAATTATTTGATTCAAGTGCCTTTCATATCATGCATAACAATGGATACATTTCTCTTAATACATTCATGTGTAATCATATGACT